>NC_056523.1:115603327-115604045 GCF_019175285.1 Sceloporus undulatus | reverse complement strand
CAAGGGTCCAATGTAAAGTTAATGTGTTGGTACTAATGGTAGTCTCTCTCTCTCTCTCCCTCCCTCCCTCCACACTTCATTTTTTGGCAACTGAAACACTGGAAATAAAAACTGGAAATAAAGTTTGACTTGAGATACCGAGAACAATCCCCCCAAGAGCTCAGTTGTGATTTATGGATTTTCACCTTAAAACCTAGTCCAATAACCAATGATGACCAAATAATTCAGCAGGGCTCAATTGGAATTTCAGTTGATAAGGATTATTATTATTATTATTATTATTATTATTATTATTAACCTTTATTTATAAAGCGCTGTAAGTTTACACAGCGCTGTACAAATATTCTTTTAAACCTATCAGACAAAATGTTGCATGCTGCTTTATTTAGTGTCTTCCTGCATAAAGGTTGATCCAGGGAGCATGGTTCATAATTTCTTTCAGGCTCCAACTCACACTTGTTCTATAAAAATCTTTTTTTGTTCCCAAGAGAGGATGAGAAACAGAAGTTCCCATCCTAACAGTGTCCCACTCTACATCATGGGATGAATATGAAATAGATTCAACCCATGTAGTTGCTCACTATAACCCACTTTCTTCAACTTAAGGCTAAAACTGGTCTCACTGATTCTTTAATAATGATGCATCTTGTTAAGCAAAAACAATACTACTTGTCAGATCCCCTCACAAAAAAAGAAGGAAAGAAAGAAGAAAAGAAAA
>NC_056523.1:115507861-115602990 GCF_019175285.1 Sceloporus undulatus | reverse complement strand
GAAAACTCAGAAGTGTTATAAGGATAGGCTGATGAATGTTAAGTATGGAAGCCAATACCTGAAAGACTGAAATCATGGTATGACAAATCTTGATACAAGAAACACCTGAGGTATCCTCCCTCCTCTCCCCATTGATATATGACTTGTTTCTCAGAGGCATTTGAATTATAGTAAGTGGTGTCAAAGTGAAAATGAAATCAGATGAACTGTTCACAGCACCAAAGTTTAAAGAAGGGAAGATGAATGACTTTTTCAACATGTATATCATACAGAAGGGCTTAGAAATGCTTGCATCTCATATAGAGCAGGCAACATTCCAATTCACTCTGAATAATGTCTTGCTCAGCATGACAGAGTACTAGAAGGAGACTGAACGTTAGTATTGCATCTGTTCAACATAGTCCTTTATTTCGTGTTCACGCAACATGCATGTGTTTGCTTGAAAGTGATTGTCATTTTGATCTAATTGCAAGTAACTTTGCCTATATTTCTGCAAGTAGAGTGTTGTCTCAAAACATTTGAGTGTAAACCTCTTATGTAATCTTCAATGCATTTCTTTAAGGATCTTGAAGGATGGGGAGCAATTAAAGTTATAGGTGATCACATTCAGGATGTTCTTAATCTAGGTTTTAAATCTCCTTTTAGTTCCTTTACTGATTATCAGGAGTATGTAAAGTTTCATTCACCCTGGGTGAGGAATGTAGAAAACCATTACCATATGTTGAACATTTTAAGATGCTCGTGATATCATCCTATATGAACATATCCAAAATGGATTCCAGATACTGAATTATTCTGCTTTGTCCAACTTTGCTGTGGAACTTTATTTGATTCATGTGCAACATATGCAGAAGTTGTTCAAAATATCTATTCTTAGAAAAGGCATGAACTAACAGGGCAGCAGAGTTCTATAACTTAAGTCAATACAACCCCTTTAAGCCACTATATTTAACTAGAAGGTTTGTAATCTGTTAAAGTAATATGTCAGGCAAGCAACTAATTCATTTCTTTTGTCAAATCTTTCAAGTTAAGTTTGATTTTCCTCATATCATCATAGGAATACACTGTTGACAGAAAGAGCAGGGTTCAACAACATGCCATTCCAGTTACATGCATACCCACACAGCATATCCAACAACAGGCCATGCTTTTCACCATTCCATTACACACCAAATATTTACATTGTCAGTGCTGATTAGTTTTAGGTGGTTTTCTCCTTTCGGTGCATCTGATTCAGCGTGTGTTTGCTCATCGTTAAAATTCATCAGAACCACTAAGGCTAAGCCAGAGGAGCCCTGGTGACATAGTAGTTAAATGCCCAGTACTGCAGCCATTCACTCACAGTCAACAGGTTGTGAGTTCGATACCCGCGGGGGCTCTAGGGTTGACTTAGCCTGGCATCCTTCCAATATCAGAAAAGTGAGTACCCCAGCTGTTGGGAGCAGTTAGCTTACACATATAAACCACTTGGGAAGTGCTTAAGTGCACTGTAAGCGGTATCGAAATGTACTTGCTATGTGTATTGCTATGTCCTGACTATTTTGTTTGTCTCACTGACGAAAGTTAGATGTGGATTTTTCTATTTTGTCTTCCATCAGGAAATTTATGTTTTAGTCTCACCACAACCTTAGAGGGTAGCTTAAATGCGAGCAAAAGCAATTTGTTCAAGAATTCCCAGTCAGCTTCATGGCACACCTGGGTTCTGAAGGTGCATTTGGCAATGTTTTGTTGTCACATCACCATCTCCTTTCTACCTTTCTGGTTTGGTGTGGTACACAACAATGGATGAGGTCAGGATCTGTGAAATCAAACAACCCCACTTTGTCTGATTAACCACAACCTGGCACCCACCAGGCATTGGGATGACCTAGGGGCTAAGGAACACCGTATGACTGCATCTCTGCCATGCGTTCACATATTCGCTAAGCCCCTAGTCACGGGAGGCGCTCTCACGTATGGCCCCGCAATGGCCATACGCCTGCCCTATTCACCCCCGGGTCCCAACTGACTCCCAAACCAGAGCTCCGTAGCCCTGGTACCACACCGTGCAGATCCTGGCCTATGCTGCCGCCCCAAAGTTGTGAACAAAAAACCAAACCCAAGCGGTGGGTGGGTGGGAGAAGGCTCAGCTCCTCCTCCCTTCCTGCTTGGCTCCTAACCATCCGGAGCCAGCGCCGACTGAGGGCCGGGCTGGCAGCACGGCCTATATAGGCCTAAGCCCGCCCTCAGTACCACCTGACCAGGAGACTCCTCCTCCAGGGCAACTGAACCAATCATCTGCCCTGGAGGACGGAACTCCCGGTCACCGAGCCCAGCTCCCAGAGCGTCACGGGGCGGAAGGGCCTCCCTTTCGCCCTGCGCACCAATAGGGAGGGGGCAAGCCCCAGAGCACTGTGGGGCTTGTAGTCGTTCGCTGCGTCTAGTGGCAAACAGGGCAAGTTGTATTCATGTACTGTTCACTGACTATACTCACTGAACATCAATTGCCATCTGTTAACACTTTAGCCCCTTTCTTTCCCTATTTGACTTGTGAGAGGGGGGCCAATGCCATCAGGCCTATCCTTAAGATACAGCCCTCAGTCTGTCATCTGCCTTGGTCCAGTCAGAGGGAGAGAAGAATGCTGGACCTGATCCCATTCCCCTCAACCATTCCCTTCTCTTTTCTTGGTATCCACTGAGATTTGGTCCCAGGACTCCCCATGGATACTAAAATCCATAGATGCTCAAGTCCCATAAATACAGCATGGTAGTAATATGGTGTCCTTTATATAAAATGGCAAAATCAAGGTTTACTTTTTGAAATGTGTGTGTGTGTGTGCGCATGCGCACGCAAATCATGGATGGTTGACTCTGTATATAAAGAATCTGTGGATATGCAGGGCCAACTCCATATCACATGAAGTACCCAGGAAGTGTTTCTATGTTGTGTTTATATAACAGGGAGAAGTAGAACAGTCAGCAGCAATCAGGCACTCAATCCACCAGGTAAAACATGGAAGGCAATAAAGGGCAGAGCTTCCCTGTCAGAACCATAGCATCAGATTATGAAGCAATAAAGAACAGTTCTTTCCAGTGTGTATGTACACATACACATGTTTGTGCCTCACACATGATGAGTAAAAAGGTCTCAATGGCAGTAAGGAGTGGACAAAGGAAGATAATCAGTTGGCTCCATGGCAAGAAAATGTTGGATGAGAGGCTCCAAAGTACAGAAAATTTTGCAAGCCCAGCACCCTCTTATAGAAGCATTTGCCTAGGATGCTGTGTGCCTTTCAATGACTTACAGTTCTATCCACCTGTTTGCAGATTCCATGAGCCATCATCTAACCAGCCCTATTTAATTTACAGTTTCTTGGAATATCAAAAAACCAATGACAAACACATACTGTTTGATGTGAAGTCAAAGGCTTTCACGACCAACATTCATAGTTTTTCGTGGGTTTTTCGGGCTATGTGGATGTGTTCTGGAATAGTTTATTCCTGACGTTTCACCAGCATTTGTGGATGGCATCTTCAGAAAATGCTGGCATGGAGGTGAGTGCAGAATATATATATACTGTGTGATTTATATGTTAATCCATGTGTTAGTCTGTTGTTGAATGGCAAGGCCTCAGGATGTCTATTTCATTAGTGATCCATTGTCTACTGGGAAATTTCATTTGCACTTGCTGGGTCTTGATTTTGGGGGTTTTCAGCACTGGTAGCCAAACTTTGCTAACTTTAAGGGTTTCTTCTTTCCTGCTGAAGTTGTCCAGGTGTTTGTGGATTTCAATGGCTTCCCTGTGCATTTTGACCTGATAGTTGTTGGCATGCTCCAGAATTTCTGTGTTTTCAAACAGCATTTTATGCCCAGGATGGTTTATAACATGTTCTGCTACTGCTGATTTTTCTGGCTGGCCCAGTCTCCAGTGTTCCTTGATTCGTGTTTAGACACTGCTTTTGGCGGTCCCTAAGTAGACCTGTCCAAATCTGCACAGTATGCAGTAAACCCCTGTGGCCATGAGACGGTCTCTCCTGTCTTTCACTGATAGCAATTTCAGGGAAGCATTTGCAAGGAGGTTTATAACTGAAACCTAGATTGGGAGGAAAATGTATCTCATTCCAGATCTTGACTTCATGTGCAGAGCCATCCAGTGGAACACTGGCCATGCGGGATGAGGCTTATAAAAGCTGTAATCTACCTGGCTTCCTCCTCACAAGGAAGCTGCACAGAGGTGAAGAAGAAGAGGTGATCCCAGTCCTCTTAGCTTCACCTCCACTGAGCCCCCTCCTCATGAAGAAGCCATGAAAAGATAAAGGAGGGCATGCCCATTCCAGACCCTGCTGCATAACAGAAATCCAGCATATGCTGGAGCCCCATTAGAAATAATGGGGTGTGTACCTGCAGAGCTTCTGGAGTGCGCAAGGGCTTTTTCCGGAGCGGCTTTCAGAGTATGTTGAAAGCCATGTATGATGTGGGCTCACTGTAATACTCTCCAGCCTGAGAACAGGCAACGCCACATATTTTAGGCAGAGAAAGGGGACAAGACTATTCATTCACATGCAGAATGATCAACTGAAGATTACTACAGGGAGATAATCAGTCATTTAGTATACCTTGTACCCATCTTAAAAACTAGCCTTTTCCTATGCCAAGTTCATCCAACCAGTGTTGTTACTTACCCTATTTTACATCTATCAAGCTGAGTAATATATTATTGATACCACTATCATTGAGTGGTATTTTCTATGACATGAATTACTGTACCCTTCAAAAGTTCTCAGGCACGTCTGTAAAATATTCAATAACCTTCACATAGGAAGTAAAGTATGTGTTCTAATCAAAGAAGTATCAGAACATCATATGCAAGAGGTGTCTAGATGTAAGTTGTATTGATTATGAGATATGATCACAGATTTTTGTTACCTTTCAAGAACATAAAAGCAAGGTGTTGTCAGTCAGATGGATGACTTTAATCCTAATGCTACCCGATTAGAACTGGGAACATGTGCTCTGTATATGAAACACTTGTAAAGTTCAACAGGTCAGCCCTTGATTTCTCCCCCTCTAATTTCTGTCAGATTAAGCGGAATTGAATTCCTTGAAAATATGACACATGTGAAGTTCATATTATTTTTCTAACAGAATTTAAGTGTAGGCATTCCAGAACAACAAAATAACCTGTACAACCAAAACTTAATTGGACTTCCAGCATGTTTGGGAATATACCACAGTTGCCCACCCCTGCTTCATACATACAAGTACTCTGAATAACATATCTAATTCTCTTTCAAGTAAAGAGTTTGTCCAAATTTTCTACTTCTTTGGTTTAAATGCTTCTAGCTATTCCAGGCAGTCTGTAAACACCAGAAGAATAAGGCAAAAGACGAATAATATTAAATACATTTGTGTTTGCCTTGTGGGCCTTCAAGTCATTTCCAACTTATGTGAACTGATCAGTTTTCTGGGGCTGAGAGTATGTGCCCTTGGCTTCCATGGCTGAGCAGGCAATCGAACAGTGGTCTCCAGAGTCATAATCCAGAACTCCAAGCACTATAGCACACAAACATAATATTTATTGTTGGTTCTGAACAGGAACTAAAAGTCTGGAAATTACAAGGGCCATCTCACATCTCTGAATTGGTCCACCAAAACATATTAAACTAGTTAATGGAATCATGGAATAAGTCATGCAAAAGAGGGAGAGATTCTTGTCAATAACACAAGGAAGGAAAAAAATGATGCATTCTTGCAAAGTATGCTTAGTAAACTTAAAGGTTTATAAATGCCAGAGCACAAGAGAGTATCCTTGTCCTCCCCTCACAATGGGCAACATTATTCTGATTGTACAAATATACTCACTACACCTATATGATATATTTCTATGACATAATTCATAAAGGTATACTGATGTTTGCCACATTCTGCAACAGGAACCGAAATACCAGTTTTATCAGCTCCGTAATTTCTAACCACCATATGCTTAAAGAAGAAGTAACGCAATGAATCAGCTCACACTAGGAGGGGTGGGAGGAGAAAGAGGGGCATGCATAAATACAAGGTTTTTTTTTTATTAAACCCCAGATTTGATATTACCATACATGTAAACCAGTTCAGTGTGGGTGTGAGAGGATGACTGTGTGGAAGATCATGAGGTCAGTGGTCTTGCTCATTCTAACTTGTTTTAAATTGGTCTTTTAAAAAAACCAGAATACGTCAATAGTTTTGAAACAGCTTGGTTTTACAGTTATAATTTAATGTACAGTTTTAAACTATGTTGTGAAATGCCTTGGGTTCCATATTGGAAGAAAAACAGGAAATAAATCCAATAAATATATAAATTAAATAAGTGGCATCTGCATAAAAGCTTTCAGGTCATGCTGATGTCTAGCCAGACCATTATTTGAAAAAGAAAGATGGATGCCATTGTATAGGACAAAAAGTCTGGATTTCCTTGCCTTTTCGAAAAACTAAAGCTGGGCAAATGGGGCACTCCAAATGTCATTGGTTGCAATCAGCAGCATCCCTCACATTAACTATTCTAGCTAGGGCAGATGGAATTTGTAGTCTAACAACATCTGTATGGCCACAGATGTGAACCCTTGCTTAAAACCTCAAGACACACAAGCAATCAGTCAGTTTGGAATGCAATGAATAAATAATACAAAACTTTAATAGCATGACACATCTGTAGTAGCTACATTTCTAGAGGAATAATGAGTATGAACATAAGAATATTTTACTACTCCTAATTTTCTCCATCTGTTTCAACCTATTTTTTTCTATTAGGTTAGAACCCAGAGTCTGTCATTAATATCTACCTATTCCCCAATATTAATGTGGCTATTTCCACCAAGTTTTACAAGTCAGAGGACAGAGAACTAGCAGGCATGCATGAGCCAATTTCTGAGTGTCCTGTTTCTGTTCCAAATTAATTTCAATCGACATGAAAAATAAAGATAGAAAACTCTGCAATTACATGGCAGGTGCATATGTCATTACATGCAAAATGTTTCTTCATCTTCCAAAGAATGCATGGAAATAGTTATTTCTTTGAGATATATATATATATATAGGGGGTTGTGGGTGGCAGGTGGGATTATAAATTGTACATGCCATTTCCATTTCCTATGTTGTTATTCATCACACAAATATTCATGCACCATAAGAAAGAAATCAAAATAAATCAAAATTTAACTGTCAAGCTACAATAACAATTGCTATGGTTTATGTTAACATGCACATGCACAGGCCACTTATTTAATTTGCCAGGCTGGACCTCAGTAGAGGAAAATAAAAGGAGAGGTTAACTTATTGTGGAGTGCAATTTAGAACAGGGCAGGCTTCGGAGGCAATCTGTTCAAGTGCCTGAAAACAGATAATTATTTGATTATTCCACACTTGAAACTCAGTCTTAGCGGTGCCTTGTAGCAGGATGCCCCTATGAAATATAATAAATGTGATGTTTCCAATGGACAAAATCCACTGCTAATAAAGGCTGTTTGTAGCATCACTGCATGGCAGCTGTATCTGGCAAAGTGATCTATCATGTACCTTTGCTGTCATGTAAGACTGAGTAGTAACAGAGTCTCTATAAAACCTGTGTCACATCATAGTGTATTGTAGCACAGATCACTACACTGTGTCTCACTTACAATGACATAAGCAACAAATAAGCACTGTGTCATCTGATGCATCCATTCAAAATTCAAGGGAAATAAATTACGCATCCTTGCTGGACCTACAGCATGCTGTCATATTTCTATAGACAGACATCTCTGTGGGCTAAATGGCTTCTTCCAACTTAAACAGAACCTTTTTAATCAATGTGACTTACCTAAGTGGAGACTTACCATGCAGCAACTGTTTCAGCTGGGCTAATCTAGGCCAGGGGTCTAATCCTGTGGCCCTGCAGATGTTTTTACGTTGCAAATCCCAACAGACCTTGTTAAAAGAGCTAGCAGTGAGGAATTCTGGGGGCTGCATTATTCCCACCTCTTCTTTAAGACTGTATCTTTTAGCATCCCTATCCTGATCTTCTTTTGAATAAACAATTTAGGTTAAAGAAATGAGGAAGAGGAGAAGAAAAATCAGAAAGAAAGAGAAAGAAGGTCGGGTGGGTAAAATCATGGGATCTACAGGAAAGCACCTAGCTCCAACCCTGGCAGAACATAAGAGATGGTAACACAGTTAAAATCTAGGGAAGAAGCACTGTTTTACACAGCGTAATTAATTACCATTCTTTACATTCAAATTAGATTCAAAGCAGCCTCCTTTAAAAAGCATACTACAGTACAAATGAATGAATAATAAAATGGATGATAAACAGGAAATCTTATAAACAAAACTAATATCAGTTCTGAAGCAACGTAATGTAAGTTATGATTATGTTCAGCCAAACACTTAAGAAGAATGGAAAGATAGCCAGACTTGTTATACACAATAAAGTTTCATAAGAAACAGCTGCCTTTTTCTGGTTATCCATATATTCTAGTTCTTTAGTTTGGGGGGGGGGGGGGGAAGTGTCTCATTCATCAAAGAGCCAAAGAGATTTCTGGCTGTATCCCCACAGTCTTAACAAATATCTCTTGAATTGTGATTACAAGTAAGCACAAATCAAGACACTACCCCTTACATTTAGTTTCCCCATGTTATAAGATGGCTATAGCTTCAGAAAAACGTATCAGGTTGCAGCTGGGGAGTTTGTGCTTGAATTGTGGAAACTAATTTTGTTTCAAATTTTCGCATTCTTTCAAGTGTTGAAGCTGAAGACATCATGTAGTAAACCAGCATTCTCCCCAATAAATTACCTCTCTGTGCCAAGGGTGTTTCTAATGAAATGGAATCAATTGCACTCATCTGGAGGTTTTTGCCACCACCCTTCTCTTATTCCCAAAGCCACCTAGCCAGGAACAGTACATCATATGTTGGAGTGACACAGCCTATGGGGCATGTGGAATCCAGCTCCCAAATGTGCCAGTGGAGTTTGACAGTACTCCACTGTCTGTATTGGAGGCCATTAGTATAAATGAATGCTTCTGCAGATTGTGTGTTTTATCTTTTCACATTCCACTGGAAGTACAAAACTAGCACATTCCAACTCAGGAATAAATACAGAACAGCTGTCCAGTCCCTCTTGCCTTTTATCTTCACCATAAAATAAATCTACCGGAGCAACCATTACTATTTTTTAAAAAAAGAAAAATCTCTAGAATGATAATAGAGTGTCCTATCAATTTTAATCACATTCATAACATTTTTGAATTTACCTTTTCTTTTTAAAAAACATCACATTTTACCACATTTTCACTAAAACCACACAGACAAGATTCTGTATGGTGTGGTATGGGAAGAGGTCAAGGTGGGGATTTATTGCACCAGGCGACACCAATCCTAGTGATACCCAGGTCTGTTCACTAGCTTTGCACTTTGGATAACCATTGAGAGGCTGCTACAAAACTCTAAGATCAAATTAACCTATAAAACCACTTTTTGACTTATTTATGATCATTATTCCATCATCCTGGACTCTCTTTTTAAATGACCAGGACTCTAACAACAACAACATCATCAACAACAACAACAACAACAAAAAGCAAGAAAGCTAAAGGAATTTAGAACACACTGTAAAAAGAAGGTATTCCATCAAATGATAGTGAAAGCTTTGTTTCTTGTATTTTAAAACAGGTCAAGTACTCAGCTGCCATGCCACTCAAATAAAAAACCCTTGAGTCTTTACAAAAAGGAAATGAAAAACTACATCCTTCCAATGCAATGTCCCATTTTAAGAATCTTAGCATAACTCTGCAGCATGGAGTGCAAATTTATAAAAAGAAATACTCCTCACCCCCACCAAAAAAAAGAAGAAAAGAAACGGTAAAAGACCTTTTGGCCATAAAGAATAGATAACTGTAAGATGATGATGGAATATCATGTCACTGCTGATCATTCAAAGCTATCATAGCAGAGTATAATATCACAGTTATTTTGAAAAGACCCTTGTCTCGCTAAAATTTTAATGCATACTATCAAAAGTGCTGACAAGTTATGGTGCCCTCTGCTGGTGTCCACAATTTTTTTAAAAAATAAATCCTCTGTTTGGTATGTCAGACTACTGTTTTTATCCATGCATATATCTGTACCCTCAAGTGATCTGTTCACTTATGGAGTGTTGTTGTGTGTGCGACCCAAAATGCACACCGCTGAAGCTTTGCACCAGGAACACACATCACAAAAAGCTCTGCTGTACAGTTCAGTGCAGGCTAGGGAACTCCTTCTCCCACACTCAGAAGCTGCAGACACGACAACACGCTGAGTGCTCTCAAGGAGGCTTTTAATCTTCATTCCGATATTTACAGTATCTCACACCAACCAACAAAATGCTCCGCTCCACAATATGCAATGCCACCACTACATTGGGCATTGGCGCTCCTCCCTTACACACACACACACACATTGATGGAGCTATTAGTCCATCCCCTTACTGGTATGCAACACAGTTTCCTGTTCCCCACGTGGCATGACTGTGCAGTACTGAAGCCTGGTAATTTCATGTCCTGCCTTCGTGTCATCACCTTCATGTGACACAGCACTCTTCAATCTGCTTACTCATCGTGGCTTCCACATGAACTAGAATAATCTTTAACTATGTCCCATATTGCTGCATCCATCCTGACATGGAGACACCATGAATTTCCTATGGTTTTCTTAGGCATGATTTTTGCCTGATGGACTACCTTCCGTCAGCAAAAAATGGTGCCCGTCAGGACTGGATAGGAACGGGTGCACGCCGGGGGATGGAACAGGGCCTCTTGGAGGACGTCTTCATGTGCGATAAACTTCGTTTTCTGCCAGACGTGCGCGCACACGAGCGCCCTCCTTCAGTCCCCAAAACGTTTAAAATTGTGTGTGCAATAAGGTTCGTAGTCTAGAGCACCCGGCAGTCTCCCATTCAAGTATTAACTACAATTGACTTTGCTTGCCTTCCAAGATCAGATGGGATCTGCTGATTTTAGAGTATTTAGGCAAAAAAAAGGAGGAATGCAGACAGAAACATCCAAAAAACAAAAAGAAAGTGAAGAAACCATAGATGAGAGATAAAACACTGCAAGCAATAAAGGAAAGAAGAGAAACAAAACAAAAGGGAGACAAGAATAAACTAATAACCATGAATGCAACAATACAACAGCTAATGAGTAAGGATAAAGAAAACTATTACAATGACCAATGCAAAGAAATAGAAGACAACAACAAAAAAGGAAAGACGAGAGCTCTATTCCACAAGATTCAGGAAATCAAAGGAAAGTTCAAATCAAGGACTGGGGCACTCTATGAGAACAAAAACAACATAATTCAAGACCAGGAAGTAATTTAAAAAACATTAGATGCAATACACAGAAGAGTTATATAAAAGAGATGACAACATGAAGGACACATGGAATGAAGAGCCATATGAAGATGAACCTCAGATTCTAAAAAGCTGCAATAAGGAAAATGGCAAAAAACAAGTCTCCAGGAACAGATGGCATTCCAATTGAACTGCTGCAATCCAAATTAACAGTCAACTCTAGTGCTAACCAAAATATGTCAACAAATACGGAAAACAAAACGATGGCCAGCAGATTAAAAGCAATCAATATACATCACCATCCATAAAAAAAAAAAAGGGGGAGGGGGAGACACAAGAGACTGCAGCAACTACAGGACCATAGCACTGATTTTGAACTTCAGAAGCCACAGCCATGTTGGCCAATAATCTGGGATTCTGGGCACAGTTTGGGGACCACTGCCTTAGAGTCATCATACATTGAAAATGACTTGAAGGAACACAACAAAAAAACATCCCCTCACCTCTTAACCTTCTCTTCTCTAGGCAAAACAATCAGCTACCTATGTCTCTCCTCATAGGGCATGGGTTCCAGACCCTTCACCGTTTTGATTACCGCCCTCTGGACCATGAACTATGGTGCCCAAAACTGGACACAGTATTTCAGGTGAGGCCTGACCAAAGCAGAATGAATTGGTAATACTATTTCCCTCTATCTAGACAATGAAGATTTTTCACACTTGCCTGCATCGCTGATAAAACGTCCTCCAAACGTAGCTAAAAGGGAAAACAAACCCCTGTGTCTGAACGCCAGGAGCGCTTCCTGAATCGTCATGGAAATGTGGCTCCCTCTAGAGTTCTTGAATCGTTGCAAGGGAAGCAAGTTTCCTATTAACAAAAACTTTGTGTTCAGAGGAAACCTGCTTCCCTTGCAACGATTCAAAGACAATAAAGGGAGCCATGTTCCCATGGCGATTCAAGAAGTGCTCCTGGCATTCAGACACAGGGGTTTGTTTTCCCTTTTAGATACATTTGGAGGACATTTTATTAGCGATGCAGGCAAGTGTGAAAATCTTCACTATACTTCTCTTGATGCAGCCAGGTTTCAGGGATGCCTATTACTGTGGGCCTTCGGTATCCACGAGGGGATCCATTCTGGATCCCCCCGTGGGAGCCAAAATCCGTGAATGCTTTAGTCCTACTGACTTCAACATTAACTTCCATTGACAACAAAGGAACTTTGGAGGAGCTGCCTCCTCCTCCTCCTCCTCTCCTCCCTAGCTGCCTCTTTCTTCTCTGTTCTCCTCTACCGCTTCCCTACCGCTGCTTCCTCCTCCTCATCTCACGCTGTGCTGTGACTTCCCCCTTGTCCCACCTTGCACCACGACGTGCCACCCCTCCTCTTGCCTCATGATGGGCCATCTCCTTCTCCTCCTCTTCCTTCCTTGCACCATGCCTTCCTCTTCCTCTGCCACGGCTTCCTCCTCCTCCTCCTCCTGCTAAGGAGGGCCCACTGTATATCCTATTTTCTGTGCTGTGCTAGGAGTTCAAGCTCATCTTGTTTATTTCCCATGCTCCATACATTAGTGTAGAGACATCTAAGTGGGTCATCCCTTCTAGCTATCTAGGTAAAGTTTTTTTCCTTCCACTGTTGGATCCCTGCATTGTTTGCTTTCTTCCCTGTATAACAGTTTGACTATTATTTCTAGTCCTTGATGAACTCCTGCCCTCTAAAATACTGTCTCTCTCCACTACATAACTTGTTTTAAAGCCTTTCTGATCAAATTTTTGAGGCTATTGGAAAAATGTTTCTCCCAACTGGTGTGATGTGTAACCCATTCCTTGCCAGAAGGCTTTAAACTGCAGGCCATGACCAAAAAATCCAAATTGTTTTCAGTGGCACTGTAGAGCCAGTTGTTCACATCTGCTACTTTCCACTCCTTTCCTTGAGCATGCTGGGAGGAGAGATGAGATGGTATCCAACTCTTTCAACTTCCTATCCAGAGCCTCATAATCCCTTATGATATTCTGAAAGTTGTTCCTTCCATTAGCACTGATTCTCACATGGACCAAACGGAAGGGGTGATAGTCAGTAGGCTTGACAAGTCTTGTCAGCCTCACTGTTATGTCATAGACAAGGATTCTGGAGAGCTGGGTTTGAATTCCTACTCCACCAGACAAACCCTGAGAGATTTTGGGCAGGTCACACACTCTCGCTTCAGAAGCAGGCAATAGCAAATCCTCTCTGAACAAATCTTGCCAAGACAACCTCATGAAAGGTTGAATAACCTCATGATAAGTCGGAAACAACTTGAAAGCACACAACAACAATTACTGGATCTTACTGATGGCACACATTTAGCATATTATTCACTGTGTAACAAGAATGGCTCAAGGTTAACTGAACATGTTTAATCAAAAGCACAAATAAATTGCTTTAGGTAATCTTAATAATCTTTTTATCATATAAGAATGATTCTTACCAGAAGTGTGATCTTTCATAAGCTTCCTGAAGAACACAGAACTGATTTATTAATTGTTCAGCACATCTGCTACAAAGCATCCCCCATAGCCATTTTCTTTTGAGTCAAATTCACAAATATCTAGACACCCCCCTTCTGTAATATTTCTTTCAGTGCGTCAGTTCTAATGTATTGTCTTTGGTATCTATGGAGACTGGCAGAAACTAAAGTCCAGGCATCCAAGTGCACTGTCATTCATGTGTAAAATGATATTTTTCTACCACCCACCCTGTTAAATTAAGAGTCCAGTATGAATTAAAGTTAATAAAGATTTTGAAAAACAAATATGATTCTGTGAAATATTAAGCAAGGTTTTCATAATTATTTGAACTATGGGAGATTCTAATATGTCAATGACAACAGCATATAGTATCACAATTCTATTATATAATTGTACATGATGCTCAAAGTTGGGTGAATAATTGTGGCAGTGCAGTCTATTTATTTATATTGGGTATATGGACACAAGCAAGCATGCAGAAGAAACCTGACCTGGCAAACTTTCAAATTCATGAGACAAAAACATTTATCATAATATAATTACACTGAGGCCCAACAGGATGACGTATATTTGAACCATAATGAGGAAAGGTTGCTTATAGTAGAATAGTGAACAACACCAAAGAGAAGAAAATGTTTATTGGAACAGAGCAATGTCATATTTTGAACAACCATTACCACCAATTTTAACCCATCTTCTTGAAGCAGTTCTCATATTGTCATATCCCAGAAATCCGAGATTAATAGAGGCTGTTTGCAAGGAAAGGTTCCTTGTGTTGACACTAAATATCCATAATGCATTGCATCACTCTTTTTGCTGGCTTTCCTCTGAGCAGTATGCTACAGAAAGAAGGAGAAAATGTACAAAGAGACATGTTCAATCTCAAAAAAGTATTCTGGTTTATAGTAAGGGCTTTCATTTGTCATCTCAGATCCAAAATGACAAGATGTTGTGGCTGCTAAGGGCCACATCCTAACTCATGCATCATATATAAAATACAGATATGTCCTCTAGTTTATTGAGTCTATGCAGTAATATCCTACATTGCAAGTGCTCAACTGGAAACTAATCCCATCTACATAAAATGATAGAGTTGAAAAGGATCTTGGAAGAGACATGGGTGAAAAGATGGTTTCCTGTCTACTCTAAGAAAAGGAAGAGAAGAAGGAACTTTATTTCTACCACCAACTAACTGCATGACTTCCTTAGTGCCTGGATGCTTTTTAAGGATCATAATGTGAAAAAATGATAAAATAAGAAAGAATTTATTGGCATACATGGAGAATGCCTTTGATTCCACCAGTGCAAATAAACAATGTACAACATTCACTGTCACCAAGTTATTAAAACAAATGCAGACGCTCCACATTCCACAGGCTTCCAGCACCCAAATCCCTTCCTGAATAAATAGAATGGATTTTCATGATTAGAACTAAATTCTAAGTAAGTCTGAGTTAGAAGTCAACATGTACACACTTGGTTATTACAGCCCATTTTCTAATTTGTTCTCTAATCACCTAGGTCTTTCTCATATAGAGAGTACTGATTAGATGACCTTGGATCTGGTGTGCATAGAGATTGAGCTGGGATGGCATGGGAAGCATCATGCATTGTGCAGTGAGAACCTATTCAATCAAGCTTCTTCAAGTAGATAAGGCAGGGATGCTATAGAGTCAAGAGCTCATCCCCCACCCTGCATGACTGCATAAATGCTCCCCCAAAATTGGAAGTAACACCATGTCGCTTCTGGGAATCCCCTCAAATATGCATACTGTTCCAGGATTACAGTGGGGCAAATGGTAAAAATATGGAGGTGAGTCTAGGAGAACCTGGGGTCTTTTGGAATCTCTAGAGGGCCTTCTGGAGCTGCAAAATACTCCCTCCTGGGCTCAAAATTCCCTACCGCTGTCAAAAGGAGACCAGGATATGTCTCGTTTTATGTTAGATAATATGCCATGGTTTATGTAGATGATTTACACTTTCTCCTTCTGGGGTCACTGCAAAGCCTTAAAGAAGCAACGTTTTGTCACAATTTGGTTTAATAATTTAGTTTAATAATTGAATTCCAATTTATACACTTCATCCAACACTTACAACAGTTACACTGAGGACAGAATCAGACAGTGCAATTGAAGGATAATCCAAGTCATGGTATCGGCTCTCATTTTTCTTTGCATGTAAGACCTGAACTACTCCACTGTCCTCTTCCTCCTCATTCTGACTGCCAGTTTGCATATCCTTGAACATTTCACAGATGAAAACTGGAACACATGTGGCCAAGCAAAATGAGAGTGTGACCAGTCCAGGACTAACAAGGAAGAATACACAAGCTAGGAGAGGCTGCAGCAGTCTGTTTTGCCTGAGCTTAGTGGAAAGTGCAAGATTGAGACCCCCCTCTTTCAACTTCCTCCTATTGACTTAATTGTGTGCAAACAACATCTGCATTTTAAACTCAGTTTTGACCAATTAAAGTAAGCTGAGGACAAATGGGGAAAGTGTGTGTGGGGAGGTCCAGAGGAGAGAAAAAGGGACATTTTTAAAGTAGCTGAAAAGGTGGAATAACAGAAGATTAACTAGGACTGACCCTGCAAAACGAGACAGAGCTTATGATCTTGCTTGGTGGTTTTTTCCCCCTCTTGAGTATACAAGACTCAAAAATTTAGGGCTATTTGTAGGGATGCTTATGTACTTTGATGTAACTGTGCATGGTGACACATTAAGAGCAAGGCCCACTGTGCTTTGACCTGAAGCTCATGGACAACATAAATCAGCACCGAAGTTTAAAGCTTTAGTCTTATAATCTAGTCATAGCAATTGAATGGAGGGAAAGGAATACTGGAGGTCTGATTGCAAGGTTGAGACATTTCAGCCTGTATGTAAAGACATATACTCAGGAAAATCTTTCACAAGAGAAAATATAGTGTTGAAGGCTTATTTTCCTATTACATTTTGTTTCATTTTAAAATATGAACACAATATGTGTTTCTGTCAATCTGTGTTTAAGTGACAAAATCCTGAGCTGATTTTCTCAAGGTACTACAAGCAAGTGATCAAGTATCAGGTACTAAACAAGATAAGGAGAAATTTATCTTCATTAAATTATATAGAAGTGGGTCAACAATTGAAATCCTCTGCCTCTTATTATTAGTCTTCAGATGACAGATTCATTCCAGAGCACAGAAAGAAATATATTATTCCAAAACAGGATATGAAATTTGGCCCCAGTAGGCTTTTTTCTGTTAAGTAAATTTGCCATTTAATCTTTTAACTGTCTCCCCTACAGTCTTGTCCAAGACTTTTCTATGATCTTTAAATCCATCCCTCTACATAGCACTGCCTTTTTGGCCAACTGTCATGAAAACACTGATGGAGGATGAACCTAACTGAAAACTGGGGAGGGGATGGAAGTGGGGATTGAAGGGCCACAGCTGTAATTAAGCCACTAATGAAGACAATATGCATAGCATTCCCTGTGGGAAATGGATAGAAAGAGTAAGGAAATAGTAAGTCTTTGGCGATGATAGAAGTATTACTAGCCACTATTTTTTTAAAAGCACATCTGGGTTGAATTAGATCAACAAACAATAACTGAGCAATGTTAAAGGCGCTGTTTAACTGGCAAAGCATGCAGTGTGACATTTTTAATAGAAGCTGTAATTTCAGATAAGAATGCAGTATCACATGGCCATGGAGTCTATATCAGGTGGACAGCCACCAATGGCTCCTCAGTGATCCCTCTCAACTCACCCATGGGCCTACTGCCAATGCTCTTGGCTTCACAGAGGTCCAGGTTAAGAGTCTCAGAGAGCTTAATGCTTCTTTGGCATTAAATAAAGCAATGTCTAAAAGATGGTTTAGAAAATGCAACTAGCCAAAAATGTAGCTGCAAGACAGTTAACTGGAATTGGGCAACTTATGTCTGTGTTTTGGCAACTGCATTGGTTCCCAGTTCATTTCACAGTTCAAAATGCTGTACACTGCTCCCTCGGGTTACGAAATTAATTCGTTCCGCGGCCGCTTTCGTAACCCGAAAAGCCTTCGTAAGCCGAATTGCCATAGGCGCTAATGGGGAAAAGCCGCGTTTTGTGCGAAAAAGCGCCGAAAAGCACCAAAAAAATTTTTCGTAACCCGAAAAACATTCGTAACCCGGAACAATTATTTCCAATGGGATTTTTTCGTATCCCGGAAATTTCGTAACCTGGGTATTTCGTATCCCGAGGTACCACTGTACTTGACATTTAAAGCCCTCCACAATTTAGGTGCCTAAAAGATGATGAACCACTACTGTCACATGCCCACCCATAATTTTTCTTTAGTTGTCTCTCCTATTTTAGGTAACAAAAAGAAGATGACACAGAGATTGTGACAGTCCAAACGTAGAACACCCTGAATAGGTGTCTTCTTTGATGTCATATTGGTACTAAGCAAAGTCTTTTAAAACCTTTTCTGGTGTTTGATCCTTTACATGTACACTTAGGCTGTTTTGTATGTAAGATTACTACAATATTCCTCTACGCTGCACGATTTGAAGCTCTAAATAGTTAGGGCAAAACATGAGGACGCTTTATGAAAAAAAATTTTTAACATAGCTATAATCACTTTGAAGTGCTATATTAATTAAAATGAAATTATATCTCTAAAAGACAGCACAGAGTTACTCACACATCTTTATCTTTGACAGTAGCAGTCTAATGGGCTAACGTATGAGCATATATACATTACAAGAGGCATTACTTACCTCTTGCTTATATTAAGGGATAACATCTTTTATTTACATATAACAAATTTCCAGGCATGCCAAACTTATTTTTGCCCCAGTACTAGGGAAACGGATTCATCCTAGAAGTGGTCAACTAAGGCTACCCAGAGATTCTGAGACATATGCATTGTGTGGTGTTAAACATGTAGAAGAAACAGCAAAAGAATTTATAACCTGTTGACATGAATGGGGTGAATGAATCTAACTACACTGAACAGCTATATCAGATTAATATAATGTTTAGCTGAAAATAACTTGGAAGTAATTGCTGTCACATAAAATATACAGGAGTCTGGCATGATGTTTACCTATGCAAGCTTTACCTGACCTGGTTGTTTTGTTTCACTTATGCATGTAGTTAGTTTTGGATGAAAAGTTTTCTGAAGCATGTTGAACTCTTCTTTTTTGTGGTGCAGAAACCAATCCCTGTCCTATTTATGTCAGTTTTGCCTCTGGCACCATTTTTTTCTGCTGAAGAAGCAACGCTGAGAAACATACTTTTGTACTTTGTTAACTGATGTATACCTGTAGTGATCTAAAAATCTTATGGAGCAAAAAGGAGAGCTTGCTTACTGATACATTTTGTTCAGTGGGGTGCATCAAGAGGGAGAGAATCTACCAATCCGTCTTGGGGAAATTCACTCCGTGGACTACTACAATCAATGAACACAAGAGGAATGCATACTGCAACATATTGATTGCCAGTTTTATCTGAACCTGGGGCGGGGGGATTACAACTAGCAGAACCAATTACAAGTAACATCTAGCAACTCCTTTAAGGGTGAGGTGGTAGTTCATAAAACAGCGCACATCTTTTGGCCTCTTTTTGTTTTGTGCTTAACCTCTACACTGCCTTCTTAGGATTTTCCCTGCTGAAGCTGCTTTGTACTTTTTAATCTGATACTCTCAAAAGTGTAATTGGCTTGCTTTTTACCAAGGGAGTGCACTGTGAATATTAAATTTAGGGTAACAATACTCAAGGGTATGACTCTTTGTTTCTTCAGCTGGAACTCTTTTAATGTGAATGTTTTTTAACTGAAACTTTAAATAGAAACCTCCAATTTCCCTACAACTCAGCTTCCACAGGGCCTTTTATAGGACATAACTCTCAGGTCCAGAAGGGCTGGGCAGGACAGTTTCTTTTTATGGGAGGTCTGTGTGGTCCTGAGCAGGATTAGGTTCCTTCTCTGTCATTCTTCATGAACAGCTTAACCTCTTGCTACTTATCAAAATACAATTAGTATGTTTCCCCGTTTGCTGTTGATGTGTTGCCCAAGTTACACACACAACATACAATGTAATTTTAAAACCAAGGATTTGTTCCGATTAACAGAAAACAACTTTCATTAAGTTTAACTAACCATGACCCATAATAACTTGGTGACCATTATAAGTTCTAAGAGTAAGCTATTAAAAATAAACTACAATATAATTCTTGCATAATTTTATCCAATTAATTAGATTAAACACCCATCATCTGAAAATAAAGATTGATTTTTTTTCTATTCCTTCCAAAGGAATTCCTTCTTAATATACAATTAATTTTACTGTTAATAACTTTCCTCTCCATTGTGTGAAGGAAGCAGATAGCCTAGGTTTAATTTTGTATTCTTTGTTTTTTGCTTCTTATAGTGATCCTGTAGCTAAATTGTGTCACTTTTCCCCTTTATTTTACCAGGTTAGTTCTTTCTTGTCTGTTTCTTTTGCAAAATTTTAGTTCATGCTTTAGGCATTTCTCATCCTGACTACTGCAATTTCCTTTTGATCCATCTTCCTTGATCACGTCTCATCCGCCTGGTTTCTTTTCAACATTCTCCTCCTGATTTAGCCCAGCACTTTGATCACTTTAATGCATTTTTGAATTCTTTTCATTGGCTGCCTATCTTTCTTAAGATTCAGTACAAGTCTCCTGTCCTAACTTTTCAACCCCTACCTAACTTGGCTCCTTCACACTCTTTAATCCTCATCTCTTATTTCTGCCTTATTTTTCAAATTCTGTGTTTCTTACTCAAAATGAATGATTTCTTCCTCTCTAGCTCAATTTTGTCCTTTCCTTTGCTGCTCCACATTTTTGGAGTTAGCTACTCATGAATTGCTTCTTCAATTACCTTTTTCCAAATCTCAGTTTAAAACTTATTTGTTTCCTAAAGTTTCTGGAGCATCAATTTATTTTATCCTTATGATGTTGTATGTCCAGAGCATGTGACCCTGCAAATTGTCCTTTTTGTCTCCCCATTTTCCTTTTTATTAGACTGCTTGCTCTCATAAGGGACGAGCTTTTATTGCTCCATTTTGTGTAGCAGCTTGTACACTGATGGCATTTAGTCCTACTTTAAATCAACAAACCAAATCTGGTGTCTTGAACACTGCAGCAAAGCAAGAAAGTCCATGGCCTGTTACAGACTGCCAAAATAAAGCTGCTTCGGGTCTCTTTGGAGGTAGGCTGTTTAAATGATGCATTCATCCTAAGAGTCCGGAAGCTGCGCCAAAGCCATACTCCATTCCTAAGCACTGGAGTGCAGCTTTGGTGCAGCTTCCGGATTCTTAGGATGCATGCATCATTTAAATAGCATACCTCCAAAGAGACCCGAAGCAACTTTATTTTGGCAGTCTGTAACAGGCCCATGTACACCTTTTTCAGCTCTTAGATCTCAAGAACGCCAAAGGAAATTTCTCAAAATTTGATAGTGGTGAAAACATGACAATGCTTCTTCTCAACCACCTATTGGTCCATATAAACCTATATTATCCAGCCTGGCTGGCAACAGCTCTCCTCTGAGGTATAAAGCACAAGTCTTTTCAAAATCTGTTATCAGAAAAAAGGTATTTTTACTGGAGATGCTGATGATTAAACAAGTGATAATCTGCATATTCCCAGCTTTGAACACAAAAATCTAGATTTGACTGTTTGAAATGGCTAAATCCAATTACTAGTTGCACCTAGAGTAGACCCACTGAATCAATTGGGTTCATTTAAGTAGTGATTTCCATTCATCAATTGACTGAAAGAATCTACATTAGTTGGGATAGCAACTGGATTTAGGCAAATGCATTTGCATTTCTAAAACTTCTTTGCATTTTGTGTATATGCAAAATGTTAAATATAGTGGTCATTATATGTTTGGTCATTTTTCTGGTTAATTTTTAATGCTCAACTTTAAATTTTAATTGGTTTTTATTTGTGGCTGTCAGCAATTTTATTGTTGTTTTTTTTTTTTTGCTGACTTGTTATATGTTGTTCTGTTATTGTTATTATACGTTTTATTTTGAAATTATGTAAACAGTTTTGTTTTGTTTTACTGTGGGATATACATTTTCTAAAGCAAATAAAGCTACAACCTGCCCTAAATAATTTGGAACTAAAAAGCTGGCAGCAATTCTCTCCCTTGTATAACAAAATATTGGCTACCTTTTGGTTGTATCCCATGAAGAATACTATGTAACTGAAAAAAGATAAACAAACCAACAAATGTTGTTGTGGTTTGGCAAAAAGGCTTACATCCAACTAAAAATGTAAACTTCACAAAGAAAGTATTATTTATGAAGAGGCAATTTATACTGAGGATTCTGTACAGATATATCAATGTTATGGTCCTATCCTGGGAAGGACAACTAGACAACCACACACAGTCCACAAGGAATTAATATGTGTGTATCTGACATACTTATCTATGGATTTGTTAGCAAAGGAAATCAAATCAGCTACATACAAACCTCAAGGAACCAAATAAATCTGATTTGTAAAATAAATGTATGAGGAGTATGTTTGCTATCTTATCAGTTGCGGGAAATGGATACCAGCTGTTGGAGAATATGCAGAGGGGAAAGGGAAGGTTACAAACACTGCACTAGGATAAAACATTTTGCAAAGGGCAGAGAAGCTAACCACTGAACCACTTCACTACAAAGCATATTTCTATTAAATAATAAGAGATTGTTTTATGTTTTTGGGAGGCGTTTAGAGAAATCTGCCATGTTCAATAGGTTTGTCATAAATTATTGTAACCATGATGGTAATAAGTAGTTATAAACAGATGCAAACTAATTCCTTTTAATTCATTCATTTTTCATTATGGAAGGTATAACTAAGCTACTTTATGACCCTGACTTAATGAGGAATGCTTTCACTCTGTTTAGTTGCTTTAACAATTACAATTGTAGCACTAAATGGTGGCATAGGAAGACTATCACCAATTTCAGAGTCATGCAATGCCTTCTGAAGCTTCCTCAAGCCAGTAACTCTGTAAATTTAGATTAAAAAAGAATCACACACATAATATTTCAGGAAGTTCCAATGTAGTTATACAATTACTTTTTAAATAAATAACTTATGAGCTGCTTATTAATTTTCACATCCTTGGAACCACAACAGTAATTAATTACCTTTCACAAATAACTATCCAAGCTCAAAGTGGACCTAACAAAGTGTAACAGAACATCAAAAACTGAAACAAGAATATTAAGTAGTGGTGATTATCTACCTACCTTCATACATGTGTCCATCACTAAATAATAGAAAAGATACATATTTCTAAGAAACCCTGAAACTCTGAGGGTTTTTATTTATTTATTTATTTATTTATGAAATACATGCTTCAATGTATTAAAATGTATTAATTTAAAAAAAAAATCCTAAATGCAGCATGAGAAATATTAAAGTAATAGTGCTTGTAATATTACTTTTTAAATAGAACTAGTTACTTTTATCATTATTCATCCAGCAAGTCATTATTTCTTATTGGAACTGCAGTTCAGAATTTGCCATGTTACAACTGTGCCAATGAAAAATAGAGAGAAATGAATTCTGGTCCCCCAAGTGGCCAGTTAAGATATTACACCTTGGAAATTTTGAGTGTGTCAAACTGGATTATTTCTGCATGCACAGACACAGCCAAGCAAAACAATTTTAGCAGCAACATGAAGCAGCCAGCTGAGTGTTCTTTCCTCCTCCCTCCCCTATTGCTCCGAGAGATTCAAAAGACACACTAGATAATAAATAACAAGTAGACAGCTGGTTCCATTCCACTATAAAGTAGTGAATTACATATACAGGTATAGCATGATAGGGAAAAAATAATTCTGTTCCAGCTCATTACTGCAGAGAAGTAACTTATTACCAAAGGATCTCACTGGGGAGAAAGGTTACTTCCTAAGCCTGTAAAATAATCAGTATAACAATAAATAAAGGATAACACTAAGAACAACAGAGCAGTATAGAATAAATAAAAAGAGAATAAAAACAGGAAACAATGGGATGACATTAACAACATAGGATTTATGTCTTCCTGTTATGAAAGGCACACAACAACAATATTGCTGGTTTTATACTGTCCTACTATATCACTCTTTGTAAGTTTGCTTTTACTATCTTTTACACTATTAAATAGGTGCATAAGAGACAGCAATGGAGGCACCCACCCACTGAGTTAGCCACCAGAGCAAAGGCCCTTGTTCCAATAACCCCTGGCTCTCATCTGGTCCAGAAATCTTAACTGATAGAAAACACCAAGATGAAGAGTTTGATATTCACAAAGATGAACAAAAAAAATTGCTCTATCAGGATCCACAAATGTGTTCATCAGTTCACTAATCATGAATGCATTGTTATTACATTCGCTGTCTGTCAGGCTGAAGAACAGTGACCATGCCAGATTTCACTTTAAGCTTTGTAGAGGTTCTAGTGTGCCTTTCTATTTTCCCCAAGCTCAAGAGTGCCCTGACCATTCAGTGCTCTGATCATCTGTTGATGTGCATTGTCATAGAAAAAATCACTGTTCACAAGGCATGTGATGAATTAAAATCATGCATTTCTGTCTACCCTTATTTTCCAGCTATTGGTTTCTCTCTCTCTCTCATTCTCTGTCCTGAACTTCAAGGCATTTTTGACTTATGGCTTATGGTTTTCTTGGCCAGACTTGTTCAGGGGGAAGGACCTGCTTTTGGCTTCCTCTGAGGCTGAGAGAGTGTGACCTGCCCAGGATCACCCAGTGGGTTTCTATGGCTGAGCAGGGATTCAAGCCCTGGTCTCCAGAGTCGTAGTCCAATGCTCAAATCACTATGCTGCATTGGCTCTATGACTTGTAGTGCAAAAATAAAGACGCAGCATTGTATTTCAGCATTTGGCTTCTGTTCCCATTCAAGTTAACAGATATTCTTTACATGTGACTGCATATATTCAGAAATGAAATATGTGTATGATAAGTCTTCAGCTCAGGAAAGATGTGTGACAAATTTATGAGGAAGCAATAAATTTTGGGATCAGCACTGAAATATCTACATTATGATTGCTGGCTCAGTCTCTCTCTCTCTCTCTCTCTCTCTCTCTGCTTTTCCTTCAGGGAACTCAATGTAATCATCATGGTTCTCTCTGACAACACTTTTTAACATTTATTACAATAACTCTGATTCAGATTAGGCCAAGGACCAGTTTTGGTCAATTTAATTCAGTGCAGATTTAAACACAATATCTCACAGCTTCATAGAAACAAAGTTAATAGGGGCCCTATTGGTCTTATCTGCTGCTCAGTGCAGGATGCTGTAGCTGGAGCATCTCCAGTCTTTGTCCTCAAGCCTAACCATTCTTATATAGAGTTCATGAAATAAAAAGACACAGAAGGGTTATTTTTTGTAATACACGCACACACGCATGCAAAATTATTCATAACATGTTAACGCAAAACAAAATAATCTACCACAAATAATACAATTTAACAAGTTAAAGAATGAACAAAAATGTTTTATGCATTCCAAGAATATGGGCTGATTTAAATGCTATAGGCCCTGTGCCTTCTTTACACCACACAACACAGCCATAATGTTCAAAGTCCCATTACCCTTCCCTTCAACTCATGCATGCAGTTTCTAATTGCCACAGCCAAGTGTAACTTGTTGGTGTAAACTGACCTCCAGTCAGCCTCAATTCATAGTGACAATGTGCATGAGACTTCTCCAAGACCTACTGTCCTCTATCGCTCTGCTCAGGTCCTGTAGGTTGAGACCTGTGGCCTCTCTGATTGAGTCCATCCATCTGGCATGTGGTCTCCCTCTCCGTCTATTGCGTTCTACCTTTCCTAACACTATTGCCTTTTCTAATGTTTCATGCCTTCTCATGATGTGGCCAAAGTACAATAGCCTCAGTTTAGTATCCTGGCTTCCAGGGTGAGTGCAGGCTTGATCTGTTCAAGGGCTCATTTGTTTGTTTTCTTGGCCCTCCATATCCTCAGCACTCTTGTCCAGCACCGCATCTCAAATGAGTTTACTTTCATCCTATCCACTTTCTCACTGTCCACCTCTCACATTTGTACATGGTGATGGGGAATGCAATGGCATGGACTATCCTCACTTTACCGTTAAGAATTATGTATTTACATTTTGTGATCTTGTCCAGTTCTGTCATAGATACCCTTCCCAACCCTATTCTAATTATTATTTCTTGGCTGCAGTCTCTGTCTGATCTATAGTTGAACCAAGGTATGGGAACTCTTTGACTATTTCAATGTTCTTGTTTTTTAGGATGAATTCTTGTAGATCTTCCATGTTCATTGTTTTTGCTTTTTTTAATGTTCAGCATTAATCCAACCTTGGCATTTTCCTCCTTGACCTTCTTAAGTAATTATTTCAGGTCTTTGTTTCTGCTACTAGTATTGTGTCATCTGAAGATCTTAGATTGTTAATGTTCCTTCCTCTTCCTTCCCTCTGAGTCTAAGCCTGCAGCCAGAGGGAAAGGAAAAGAGGTCCTCTCACAATGACAGCCCAAAAGCAGCCACTTCAGCAGCTATTGGACTGTTTCCATCTAGTTAGCCATTATAAGAAATGAAATCAGAACTTGTTTTTCCTTCTCCTTCCCAGCCTCTTATTCCTTCTGTGTGGCGTCTCAAATTTAAATTTTAAGCACAAGAATATTCTATCTATTTCTGTAAGCTTTCTCTAGTCTACAGTAGATTACATATGATTTAAATACCTACAAAGAATACTACAATATGGAAACATAGAATTAAAAAATACCAAAGATTGATGAGCTTTATTTCATTGACTTTGTTACAATTTTTTTAAAAAAAATAGCAGACCCAATAAAACAAGATCATCACCTAAATCCAATAGGTGAATCAAGAAAAAATGGATAAGACAATCCTTAAGTAAATTCCATTGACTTTGACATGAGCCAAATTCCATTGATTTAATGGATCTACTCTGGCTGGGACTAACAATTGGAATTAAATCAATGTTTGCTATGTCTGATCAATTAAGAAAAGATATTCAAAATACCCATGTTGGCCATACGAAGTACAATAACACTAAAAATCTACAAAACAGAGATACCTTTATTGGACCAACCAAAATGCACAAAATACATGGTGCAAGCTTTTGAAGCTCCACTGGCTTCTTTATCAGGCAAAGGTGTTAAAAATCATACAGGAAAAATAAAAATATGATGTTAGAGTCATAGGCCTACTTTTTGTCAAGATGTTGTTGTTGTCAGTTATGATGGCATGGAGGGATAGACATGCAGAGAGAGGCTATTCCTTGTGGCCACGTGGGTTCTAGGAGATAGTCTTAAAAGTCCAGGAAATACAATTTAAACTCCATTAGCAATGCAAAAAGATGCTTCCTCTGAGATCTGTGCTGCCTCTGTCCTTTGAAAGCTACCCACTCCCTTATTAAGAAGAGAACACTACATTTTCAAGAAACCTCTGCTGTTAAAACTTTTAGGTGCTGTTCAGGTAAAACATGTCAAATGGAGTTCCACTAAAATTTATGCCTTTCAAACTCTCAGTTATTGCTTTCAACTTATGGGAACAGACTCCACAAGAAAATCAGATTCATCCTGTCCTTCCTTCCTTCCTTTCTTCCTTGCAGAAATAAAGTCATTCATGTTTTTTAAACAAAAAGCTGACTTGCAATCCTTCTGAGAACAATAAAAGCTTCAACATGTTATAGCTAATTATTCTGCTTTGTAATTAACTTTATAGAAAGGATATATTATTAAAAGCTGCAACCATGGAACAACTAATGCATAAAGTCATGTTGTGCTGAATGTTAACAACATTACAAACAAATTGGCTGAGCCCAGCATAGGAAGATGGAAAATAAGATTTCTACTAGCAGAAGAACTGCCAGGCGAGAAGTGACATAGTGCTGGAAATATTTTAAAGTAATCCCAACAAGAATAACATATAAAGGAAATTTTAGGGATCACATTTGTGAGCAGTCACAAGTGGTAGCTGTTGGTAAATAGTCAATAAATCAGACATTCATGATAAAGGACAAAATTAACCAACCAAATACACTTAGAGTTTGCAGTCACCATTATATTGTTCTTCATTTATTTTCTTATCATCCTAGACTACCATATTCCTTTAAAGATGATGAAGTCTAGACACAAATGCATTCAGTTTCCATCATATGTAAACATTGTACTGGTTTATCACAGAAGTTAACGAACTAGTGATTGGCTTGTCTCTTAAGAAAGGTGGGAAATTCAAACATCAGGCCATATCTCCAAAAAGGGCTTACTAAAAGAAAGCTTATGCACTAAAAAGAAACAGAACAATCAAATGGGAAGGGGGTGTAATTTATGGGACCTCAGATATTGCAGCTTGCATTGGCAAGCAAATATTTATGAAGTTGCATTTCTAATGCAGCTTTTAACCTGGGGAGGAGGAAAAATGCAGTAGGGAGATACCCTACTTTTATTTTTATATTTTCTGTTCATTTTCCACACTAGTTCACAGTTCTTCTTTTCCTGACACTGATGTATCAATCATCATCATCATCATCATCATCACCACCACCACCACCACAACTGACTGATGTTTCTTGTTGACAGAACAATGTGTCTCAGTGGGTATGTCCCTTAAAGTTGCCTCTTGATTTATTGTGATCCCATAGGGTTTTCCTAGGTAAGGAATACTCAGAAGTGGTTTTGTCAGTTCCTTCCTCTGGAGGGAGCCTACAGAGGAAGCAGTTGGCAGAATGGTATAGTACCTGAAACCCGAAGTCTGAAGAAAGTGTGTGTATCCTGGATTCTGGCATGTCACAGTATTGAACTAATCACATGAAACCACTCCTAGGTATAATCCGAATGCTGAAAAGCTACAGAAATGTTCCATTCTGCCTAAGTGGTGATACAGGTTATGGCACTAACAACCAACTTTCCTTTTTCTTAAAAATATCTTTTTGCCAATCACAAAAGAAATAAAGTTGAAAATAACTTGCACTGAAGACAGTGGAAGCAGGAGGCAGACAGCAAAGGATTAGAAGCAATCATTATACATCTCAGACAGGTTATTACATTGCAGGGCATGTCTGTGCCTACTTTACTACCACAGGTTTCCTAGTATTTTCAAAACTTTTTCCCACATGTCATCCACAAGGATTCATATACATTATAGAAAGCATATTTCATAGCACAAACCATTTTAAGATACTGTAGAAAAGAAATTTCAGAATCACACATAAGACAGTTCTAACAACTAGCACTTTCCAGTCCCCACCCCCATGAAAGGGAAAGCAATTAAATTATTATTGTTGTTGTTATTTTACCCTGCCTTTTCCCCAATATAGGGACTTAGGATAACAGCACATATGTCACCTTCAGCGATGTCTGTTTGCAGAGTCTCAGAATTCTAGAGACAGCCCTGACTGGTTAAACCTGTAAGCATCTGGAACAGACAAATGCTCAATAGCAGTTGTAAAAAAAAGTTAGTAAAGGAAATATGACTGGCCCACTGCTATCTTGCAGAGTATTAAAATCAAGGCACAAAAAGCAGTTACCTTTGCTGTGAGCCAATGACACTCAAAGGAAAAGCACTGTTGCTATGGTAAGTAGCATGCTTGGAAACAACTGTGTTGATTACTAAAATCAGCCCACTTTGAAGCAAGTGACACAAAGTCCACAATGATCAGTAGAAAAAAACAGTGTATGATTACTTAGCTGGGTTCATAAGTGTCTAGGGTAGGTCATGTATGATGATTTCTCGGTTGTTGTGTGAGGACTTGTTAACATAAAGGCAAAAGGTTTCCTAGCTAACTCCAAAGTACTGTACCACAGTATATCTATTAAAACTGGAATAACTAGGAGTTGGTTACCTCAACTCAAGCACAACAAATTAAACACAGGGCTCCACAGGGCTCCAATATCAGAAATACACAGAGATTCTCATGAATTAACTCCCCTTATCCACAGAAGTGGAGCTTCTTTCACATAGTGTGAAATACCATTGTTGTAGATGGGACAGCGACTACAGAGGTAGGGCCAATTTCCAAGGTCCCTTTATTGCTTTCTCTTGATCAGATGAGCTATGGGAAAGTGAGAAGAATGGAAAGCATATTTGCATTTAGCAAAACACCACCACTCCCTTGTCTCAAATCTTAGTTATTGCAATATTTAAATGCCTCTTTTTCCTGTAGCTGCAAGAAGAACAAACATATGTATATACCATATTGAAACCAAAGCATTATATCCTAAAAAGAAGTATAAACTTCATTAAAAAAATCATATGAAGCAATGCTTGAGGGATCATAAAGACCCCAAGACCTGGAAGACATTCAAAATAAATGTTTATGTGTTACCTTGGGTATCCCAAGTAATACTCCTGCCTCTCCTGCTCACAGCAAAATGAGAGTGACACTTATTACCTCTAACACAAAGCATCTCTTTCAATAACTGTTTGCTACAACATTCAGGCTTTGAAGTATTGCCATCTGCCATGATTGTGCCTAGAGGAACAACTCTGTGAAAGAAACCAGCTAATCTAAAAGGTTCATTGTTGCCATTGCACTTCTTTGTTTGGTTTTTCCACAACTGATTTAAGTAGTGTAGCCAGCCGCAAGGCAAAATGTTTCATTAAGTGAAGGATCCAAGACACTGGCACACAGCAGGGTTTAGCAGTTATTAATACCCCAGAGTTTCTACTAGGACTAAAGTGCACTCCTAAAAAGCAAAGGGATATGGTAATGAGGCAGAATTGAGTGTTATATGATTCTGTTTGTTCTACTATACTGAAAATGTGGCCTACGCACAACACCTATCTCTAGGTGTTAAACAAGCAATGCTTCCTTACACTGATGAACTGGAAGACTTATCAACAATATGAACCATGAGGAACAAGATCAGAGAGATATACGCATATTACCTATGGGAAGAATCAATACATAACCTGTAAAAGATAATAGGTTTTTTTAAAAACCTAGTCATTGGTGTGATACCGTTCCCTTAATGGTACAAATATTTATCTATAATAACTATGCCATGTCATATTGTAAAATTTTTAAGAAATTCACATTAAAATACATATATCATACAGTACAGAAGCAGTATAAAATAATATAAAACTTATTTAAAATAAAAAATTAAAGTATTCCAACCATCTATTCAAAAAGGGTAGTGTCAATAAATTAAATAGTGATTTAATAAGTAGAATTTTGTTGTAATATTTTGTATAGAAAACTATCCAACAGAATAAAAATGCACTTATGACCTTGGAGACTCTCTGTTATCTTGGCTTGAGCTAACTAAGAAACTCTCTTTTAGATTCATGGTTTGTAATTATACCCGCAATGTATTTGGCAGGAAGATATGCATCCACTATCCACAAATTTCATCTTTTAAAAGGAGATCAAATTGCAGCCCCTCCTTGTAATTTATTGCTTTACAGTTTACATGCCAAGTTAAGAAATTATCAGCTGGCACTATTTTTTTGGAGAGAATTAATTTTCTTTCCATAAAAGTAGACACATGTTAGCCAGCAAACACATGAAAATTAATCACCCCATCTTTGGCCTATGTTGCCAATGATATTAAGGAATCAATTTCCAAAAGACTGGCAAGGGAGAAGTAAATGGTGAAAAACAAACGCAGTTTTAAATTAGCTGTAATTAATATCTGATCTGGTTGCATAAAGAATAATTGAAAACAGTAAATACATTTATAGGTTCATAAAATGGCTTACAGTTCAGTTCTATACACATTTACTCAGAAGTCATTTCCACTGACTTCAAACATGAGAACTATTTATTCTGAACTCTAAAAAAGAAGCTAACTCAAAACTGGTAAGGTCTGGGTTTTAACTTAAGGGAAGCATTTAAAAAAAAAATTGAGCCTAGCAAGGAATTATTTGCATGCAAGCACTAATCCCATATCCTTCAGTTTGGCAGAGACAGTCCTGATATAGCCTTTGTCATCTCACTTTTGCAGATGCTTTTAAAATATTTCTCTCTTCTCTTCCCATTTTTCCACTTTGTCCTCAGTTTACTTCAGTGGCTGCAAACCAAGTTCAAAGTACAAAAGTAGTATGTATTCAACTCAGCGGTAGGAGAGAAGAGGGGGCAGAATCTTGCCCTTCATAGTAAACTCCATCAAAAGCAAAATGCATGAGTTTGAGTATTCCTCCTCTCCTAGCTTGAATGTTCTTCCTCATTGGTAACTATTGCTATTTTAACTCCAATGTTACATGGCCCTGTGTTACTTGGTCACTAACAGCCTCGACAAACCAGCAATAAAGGCTGGCATGGGGGTGGAGTCAGGCATAATGTCTCCATTATGCACACACCCCAACACTGCCCATGCCGGAGTGATGCTACACACACCACCACGTGGCGGACGGTATCAAGGCGCTCCTCTGGCACTGTGTTCAGATGACGCAGCACCAAAGGAGTGCCAAAAAGCCATGGTGCCAGCGGCTATGGCACCCTTTCCGCGGCAAAAAAAGGAGTCACTTTTTGTGGCTCCTTTCTGCACCACAGAAAGCCCAGATTGGCATGTACAGTAGTTGCGATTCAGTACTGAAAGGGGTGGTCAGCATCTGTAAAACACTACATTAATAAAACAGTGATTAAAATATGGCTTACAAAGGAAATAGGAATAAATGCTTCTTGCTGTGTTGCAAATTCTTACTCTTACAAATAATGCTACCAGGCAGAACTGAGCCAGATGTTGATTCACAGAAATAAGTTGGAAGAAAAATTGTTAAGAGCCAATCCTGTATCCGGCTAAAGACCTGTCTGCTCCAGAATTCTGTTTTGCATGGTAGACATCTATGAGAAACCCCAAAACAGGACATGTGAACAATATTGCTCCCCTGTTCATCATCTTTGGTATCTGGTATTGAGGGGCATGTCATTTTTGATACTGAAGGTGATACCTACTATATATGGCCATAATGACTACTAGCATTGAAATGGCAGAAAGTAGGCCGGTAAAGTGGGGAGGGTGTATATGGAGTTTATCACATGGGGGAGAAGGCATCATGCTCCTGTTTTTTCTGTTGTTACCATTGCACAATTGCTCAATACTGGAATAACAATGAAACAGTAACGGGAGATGATCACACCTAAACCAAAAATGATGTAGTTTCACTTTTAATTACAGAAGAATAGTGCCTTTAGTGTACATACCTGAAGCGTTATGATTCCATTTTTGCAGTCTCTGCACATGTGCAGAAAAGACCTTGCTGAATCATCGCTTTTTTTCCGGGTCTGTGATTTCACACTTCCAGTTTACCTCTATTCCAGACTTCCAGTATCCAAGTCCTTAGACAGTGTTGTTGAGAGACGGAGGATATTTTGGGGAATATTTCGGAGATAGATACTGACACTTTGGAGTTATTGGTATATGTCCTCACACTAATGATGAATTGTCTGGAAGGATGAATGAGGAGAGAGAGGCAGCGCCAAATAGCAAGCTGGGAATAAAAAAGCAATTGCATAATTGCGGAATTGAAGTGCTTTGTAAGTACACACCTGTGCTGATAACGTTGCATTTTTCAGATGTTATTAATGATGTAAATTGTTAATACAATCTGACGGGAACATGACACTTTGATAACTTGTTGACAACACGATCATTTCAATGTTGTGTGATCATCTTCTCCTCAACTGTGCAATGGTAAGAGGGGAAAAAACGGGAGCATGACGCTTTCTCCCCCGTGTGATAAACTCCTATGTTTCAGCTCTTTAAATATTCGTTTTAGAATTCTAGGTTCACATGCACAAACACACTTTATTTTATAGATGAACATGTGTCACCCGGTACGATAATTCAATAAGATCACCCCATTGATCTCCTCCCATACCACACCATAAAGAATCCTTCATAATGTTTCTTGTACTACTGTTACTCATAAACCTCAGTCCCTGAAAGTAATGGTCATAAACAACTAGCAAAATTAAAAGTATGAATTTAAATGACAATATCATATGCAGAGCCTAAATATCCTTACATGCACATAGTTCCATGTGGTTAAAGTGAAAATTTGGTAAGATGTGATGTTTTAAAGAGAATATAAAAGAATAATACAATAAAATTTATTTAAAAAAACACCAAACAAACCTGGGGCTTCTTTTTCCTCCCACAGATATGATATGCCCCACTCAAATAATCTGTTCAGCCCATTTCTGCCAAAAGAGCAGTGGGAGCAATGGGAGCAGTGGTGTCACCTGGTGTGACCTGAAACCTCCCCACCCCCACCGGAGCTCCCTTGTGATACCCCTGCCTTAAGACCACAATCTAAGGGGAGCACATGTATAACTTCAAATCACATTACTATTACTGAAGATTAACATGATGACTACTCACAACTGTCTTCTTAAGAAGCTTCCATGTTGCTCCATCGATATGAGAAAGGTCATGATTATTGTGTAGAGACAACTGACAGTTTCATTTCAAAGGGCTATCATGCAAAATTTCCCATCTTTTTTTGCTGTAAGAGGTATTTGCAGAAGGCAAGATGGGTGGAGGTTGGTGTCTTCATATGATAGCTAGATGGTAATGTTAAAAAAAACACCTGCTTTTTTGGTTAAAAATAATTTTGAAACAGGTTTCTTCTGATGACAGACTCATGGAAGAATAAAGTGCAGCCACTTGCCATGAATTTGAGGTTTCCTGACTTTTTCTTTTGACTCAAGGTTTTGATAGTATTAAAGCATTAATGTTCCAAAGACTCAAGGATAGAGAGATGTAATTACAGGTGGCTGAGATCCTGCCAGTCCAACAACTTTTTATGCCTTTTTTATTCCACAGTGCTTATCATTTCTAAAATACCTGATAGATCTACCAGATATTAAAATGAGGATGGCCTTCATGCAGGCAAGATTAAATGTTCTTACATTGATAGATTCAATGGGCCTACATAAGAGAATTCTTACAAAGGACAGAGTATGTGGTTGTAATTCTCTGTCAATAGAAGACAGTATTGATGTACTGCTTGAATGGTCTATCTACAATGATCTTAGAAATAACTGCATTTATTTTGTGGTAAGACCACTGAAGGGGAAGATCATCTCTTGTTAAGGCTTAATTTTTGTTGTCCAATGCGAGAGAAATACATGTATTTTAAAGCATCAAAAATTCTTGTCAAGGCTTTACAAATACAAATAAGTATAAAGAGGGTGTGGAAAATTATTCTACTTTTCAAGGTTAATTAGCAGAAATTTAAATTTTGTTGATTCTTTTTGTTTTCTATAATTGTGTATAATGGTTGTTTTCTCAGTCACAAAACAAACAAACAAACAGGTGCTGCTCTTCAGAAAACAGCCCAGTTTTCTGAATATCTGATGCCAGTGTCAGACTTTTCAAGACTTCCATTCCACTCAAAGGAAAAGAGGAAAAGAGAAATAAACTTTTCTGTGTAGCAGAATGTTAGCTTAACACCTTGCTGATTTTGAAGCCTGAGAAGGCTAATAACAGATGCACACACAAAAGGTAAGAGAGTCAGCATGGTGTAGTGCTTTGAGTATTGGACTATGTCTCTGGAGACTAGGGTTCAAATCCCCTCTCAGCCATGGAAACCCACTGGGTGACCTTGTGGAAGTCACACTCTCTCAGCCTTAGAGAAAAGCAATAGCAAACCTCCCCAAATATCTTTTGTTCTCTGTAGATCAACTCTAAAAGAAATTATTTTGACTGGGGACAATAGGGCATATGGAAAGGAGTTGCCCTGCTACATGATTTGTGTAATAAATAAATATATTATGCAATATACCAATTAGTCTGCCTAGGTTTAGGAAGTAGAATATGGCAAGCTTATGCATAAACCAAGGTAATCTGCAAAACTTAAAATAAAGTTGAACTGCAACTAATTTGCAAAACAAAGTCTGTTGATTCCCCATGCAAGAAGATCTCAAAATAATGTGGAATAATTTGAACTATGGAATTTTTAAAGCCACAATGTCCAAGTTTACAAATCGGATGTAAAGAACCCTTTTTAAGATAGCAGACATGGGCCTTAAATTAATCCAAAATACTGCTAAACAAATGTGGCATCGTTTTTCTTAAAATAAGCAACAGAAGAGAAGTTTGGATGCAAATAATATACTGACCTATAAACTCAAATATTTAAGATAACTGTCAACATAATTCATGTTTTAAATAGTTTCCATAGGTACTCTTACCACATGTCCTCAGAGAAAACGTGAATAGATTCCAATAAAATATTGTTTCCAGAGTATTTCCTTCAGTGAGTTGATTAGGAAATGTTCCATTTAAGAACTTGTAGTGGAAACAAGGAACTGGTTTACAGAATAGTTTAATTAGGCTTTTCTTTTTGTTTTCTTTTTATGCAGTCCCATGTTCTGAGGATTTCAAACTTGTTATTTTAAATGAGACACTAGAAAAGACTAGAAAGTCAGGCACATAAACTGATCATTAAAAGAGCAAATTTTAGAAACTTTTTTTAGAAATGAAAGATTTCAGAAATAAAATAACTCCAAATAAATAAAGAGTGTCATATTATTCTTGGGAGCCTTCAAGTCATTTCTGATGTATGGCAATCCTAAGACGAACCTATTGCAGGGTTGTCTTGGCAAGACTTGGTCCAGAGGGGGTTTGTCTTTGCTTTCCTCTGAGACTGATAGTGTGACTTTTCCAAGATCACTGAGTAGGTTTCTGTGGTGGAGTGGGAATTCGAACCCAGATATCCAGAGTCCAAGACTGAACCACTTTCCCTGTAAAGGGAAAGCTGCAAACTTAGGCTACTATTTAATGGGAACACTTTTCATAGAGCAGAAAAATTTCAGCTGTTTATTACTCAAATCAAAATGTGCATTAAATGCCAGAAAATATGCAACAACTGATTCATTTTCTTTTTATAAGCTTTGATGACAATCCTATGATCATGAAAGCAGTATGTGAAACTCAGCACATATCTGCTTTTAAGATGGTAATGAAGAATTAACAAACAACAATTCTACTCTTTTAATAAATTATTTATTTTAAGTAGGCTTGCCATAACCCGGCGGCCCCCGTGCCATTAACGGTTTCGGGGGCCCCCTCCCGGTCACTCCAGTTTGGCCCCCACCCGTGCTTGTTCCCGGTTTGGGGGCCCCGTCGCCATGCCGCTGCTGCTAATGCGGCTGCTGCGCGCCGACCCCCTCCTCCGGCTCCACCTTCCCCTCCCTCCTCCGGCTCCACCTTCCTCCTCTTCCTCGGCGGGCGGCGGCAGAAGCGCCGCTGCCACCGCGCCCCACTGGGAGGGCTTGCGCGCTGCCCAGGCCTCAGTAGGGGCCAGTGGCAAGCGCGCGCGCCTGCTCCATTCCTCCGTGCGCGCGCCTGCTCACCCACTTCCCTTCCTCCCGCGCCAGCTATCCTAAGGAGGGGGGGGGGAAAGGAGGAGAAGGAGGAGGAAGGAGCCGGAGGAAGGGTGCCTGAAGGCCAGGGCAGAATTGGGCCACACGAAGGAGGGAGGGGAGGAAGAGGAAAGCTGAGTCAGTGGCCCTTAGGTCTGTCTTGGTATTTTGGGGGTTTTAATTATTTTTAAATATAAATACTTATTTTATTAATTTTTTAATTTTTATTATTGCTTTTTATTTTTATTTTTATAATTTTTATTATTGCTTGTTTTTATTTATTAATTTTTATATTGCTTGTTTTATTTTATTTTATTTTTTTTATTAGCTTGTTTTTATTTATTTTATTTAATTTTTATTATTGCTTGTTTTATTTATTTCATTATTTTTATTATTGCTTGTTTTATTTTATTTATTAATTTTTATTATGCTGTTTATTTTATTCATTCTTTTATTATTGCGTTTATTTTATTTATTAATTTATTTTTTGCTTTTTATTTATTTTATTCTTTTTATTATTGCTGTTTATTTTATTTCATTAATTTTATTATTGCTTGTTTTGTTTTATTTATTAATTTTATTATTGCTTGTTTTTTATTTTATTACATAATTTATTATCAAATATATACACCCCTGCCTGTTTTTTATTTATTTTTTCATTATTTTTTATTATTAAATATATGCAAGTGCATTTTTTGTGTATTTATGGTGCTTGAATGCTAACAAGTCTGCCTTTCTTGGCCCAATTATAGTGTGATGATGATGATGATGATGATGATGATGATGATGATGATGATGATGATGATGATGATGTGTATTAACAGCCTCTGAGGCACGGCCAATGTAACTTGCTGTGATTTTTACAAACTCATGCGCAGTGAAGAAAAACCACAGTCCCTTGCCCAAGTACACACTTCTGAGAAGTAAAGTTGAACCCGAGGGCAAGTACATTTCTGCCCTCTGTCTAGGAATAATGCCAAAATGTCCTCCATTTTGATCATGCCTAAAAAACATGCATTATATTAACATTTTAAAAAAAACTCACATTTTTTGCGCGTCCTCCATTTTTTAAAAATGTGTCCTACATTTGAAAAATGTTGCCCTACATTTGTCCTACATTTGTCCCGGTTTGGAGGTCCTCACTTATGGCAACCTAATTTAGGCCATCCAGTTTTTGCTTTGCCTCAGAAAACAAGTAACTCATAACAATTTGGGCTCTGGATGGCTGTTCTCTGGCAAGCCGGAAGCATATTAACAGCTTACAAATAGCCAGCAGGTGGCTCCATATTACACATCCCAATTTACCCAAGCACAGAAGATTCACTGTTTCACCTATATTAACAACTATTCTAGTTGTTAAGCAAATCAGCAAGCTAGCCTTTCATATGAAGCCAGAAAACTGAGACAGGTGAGACGTTAAAGTGGAACTGTGAAGCCAGATACTCCAATCGTGTTCAGCAAGTCCCCTTTGTTAAGCATATTTATTCCTTACAAAAGGTTAAAAAATAATGAGGACTCCCTCGTTCTGCTTTGCACTATATAGTGACAGTGTTTATTTCAACAGATGCCTGGGGGAGAATAGATGCCAGTTTCAAAGGTGTGTATAATTTCATAAATAAATAAATCTAAAGGATTATTATTTCAAAAGTTATTTCTCAGTTACAGGTGGACTCAAAGGATGGTGTATTAACGTTGCTTACTTTAAGTAGCGACAGGTAATGGCACTCCAGGGAGGAAATTAACCAAAATACTGAAGGCTGTATTTTTCATACAAATTTTCACACAAATGAAAAAGTGATAGTGGCTTGAATCCAGAGTTCCAGGGAAGGGAGTTTCCCCAATAGGTCCCTTTACTCCTTCACAGAGCATCCCTTCATGAAACTTGAAAATCTGGTCCGGTGGGTTGGGACTCCCCTTGAAACAGTATGGGGCATGAAGAAATGAGCTGAAACTGCCAACCCCTGTTGTCAATTTGAGGCCTATGCTAGACTGCCGTTCTTTCTGCAAATGGAAGGACCCCTTCCATTCATGGAAGGACAACTCTGGGTTCAACCCTCTATTTTTAATATACCAGCCATTTTATTAACAGCATGCCTTTTTCCTAAAGATGTTGGAATCACTTCATAAAACATGGTCAAATGCTGCTAGCTCTCCAGGCTCATACAGTATGCAATGCAATTTTTAAAAACCACCACAAAATAGTGATTGAATGGTGGGACAAGGAAGGCTTATATTCATTGAAAGGGAAGTCTACAGAGGCTTGCCTCTGACGGACATAAGAGTTTTCCATTATATTTTAGAGGTGAGAAGAAACCACCAAGCTGAATATATGTACTGAGAAGTCCACCGCAGTAGTTGCTTCATCACTTAAGGCACAGCACTTGGGTCCCCAAAAACCAATGTAGCAACCAGACCTTCTACACTTCAAGAACTATATTCTGTGTTTAGCCAGAACCAAACTCCATTTGCCTTCTTGAAAGGCAACAAGGCAATCCACAAGGCCTGTGTTATTGAAGGGTTTATGTTTTCTTCATGGCAGAACATTAACTGATGCATTAAATCTATGAAACACACAGTGCAATCCCATGCATGTTTGCTGAGAAGCAAGACTCACTGTTAGTGTAAGTGAGGATTTCTACCTCAGAGTTCTTTTTCTGTATACCTAATTTGATTCAATCATTGTGGTCCAGAACTTATTAAGCTATGTCAAATATTTTTGGTTTTGCTATCCTTGTATTTTATATAGCAACAGAATATCAGTCTTCATCCACACTCTATAAAAACATGCAGTAACCTCGGTATTACTCCCTGTGGCTCTACAAAATGTGGGCATATGTGCCTTCAAGTCTCCTGTCGACTTATGGTGACTCCATTAATTTCATAGGTTTTTCTTAGGCAAGGAATACTCAAGAGATGGTTTTTGCCAGTTCCTTCCTCTGAAATACAGCCTACTAAATACTTTTCACAAATTTATTTACTCAACCAAAGAACAGTTTGTTTGATAAGGAAAATAAATATGAAATAAAGTTTATAGCAAGTAAAGCAATAAAAACAAAATGAGGCTTCCCCCTACCGTGAAATATGGACCCTTAGTTAGAGAGAATCAACTTAGTTTAATGTTTTTAAAGCCTGTTGTTAATCAATTACCCTCCCTAAGTAGACACTGATTCTAAAATTCTGCTACTGAAATCTACATTCCTCTTCTGTAACAAGTGCCTTCAGCGGGTGCTCTCTTGGCAACAGTTAAGAGGAAATGACTTTAATGGAGTCTTAGTGATGTGTGTGCTCATTCTGTTTTATTTAACCCATTGGCACAAATCCACTTACCACAAACACTTCAGAACAGGCAACCAGGGATAACTGAAAATAATATGGATGGACAGCTAGAGGCATGATGATCTTAAACACCTTAATAACATCCGGGGTGCAGGGGTGGGGAAGCAAGTATCTCCTCTGGATATGTAAGATTACTACCACTTTCAGGAGTAGTGTCAGAACTGAAGAACAGATACCCAGCAGAGGTTTGCCTGGTGCCTTCTGTGTCTGTTTCTAAAGTGATTTAATAATTCAAATGGTCCCTTAATTTTGCAATCATAGGCATATTTAGCCAGATGGTAAGTTCAAGCTATGCTCAAGAGGGCTTACTTCCAATTTAAGTATATTTAGGATTATATCTTCAATCTTCTGGCAACTGTATTCTTTTTCAATTATAGCCTGCAATGATATGATTTATATGCAACTTTCTGGGTATCTTTCACAATATTATTATTGCTATGTATTTGCATAAAGAGAACACTATCAGGTTTATAAGCCAGATGAGCAAGTATACAAGTAACATAGATGCAACCTTATCTTCTATGGTGAGGTATATTTTCGTAGCAATTACTTCTAAAAATGCATTCATCAATATAAATCAGCATGTATGCATTGACTGTAAATTAGTGGTCTCTTTAGTGCAGATGTATGTAGATGGTTACTGTGATATCATGGGTTGGAGGAAGGCTATGTTTCCTTGCTCAAACCCCTCAGTGGGAATGAGAGGGGAGGGAGGAAGACTTGGATCTCAGCTGTGTGGGGCTTTTTCCATTGAGGTGGTAGAGGCTGAAATGTTTCACTGAGAACCAAAGTAGACACTAAACAAGAGACACGCTCAACAATGTCCCAAATATTTTTTTAAAAAATGAAAAATGATTTAGAAAAGTAAGAACATGATAACATCCAGATAAAGTCCCCCTCCTCAGGGACGTAGCCATGATTTGGGAGGGGGGGGGGTTCCAGACTAAGTGCCACCATATACTTTGTGATTAGATTAGGTTTGGTTGATATTATTTTTAACATTAATTAACTGAAGGGGGTCCGGACCCCACGGACCCCCCCCCCCCCCCGGTTACGTCACTGCCTCCCTTCAATAGAGATCTTACAACAGCCTCCTTTCAAGGATGTTAGAACCTGCATGAATCACCCCCATTATCCACTCAGCCAGTCTCTCTGGCCTGTATAATAAGGCAGAACAGCAAGGGAATTGTACAAAGGTGATGGCTCTTGCATCTCCAAGGATCCTATCCATATCTGTGGGCTGCACAAATAAAAAAAAAATCCTATATCACTGGACAAGCAGGAGCCAGAGTAACATGACTAAACCTGTATCAACCATAACATCGAAGATGAAATAATTTGCTGCAGGGGAAGCCTATATATACAGACCTCTATGCCCATAAGTTTCCACAAGACCTGAAACCCCAACTGGACAGGTCTAACTTCCCCAAACATCTAAGCTTTCCTGTTGGACATAAGGGTGAAAGATGTAAAGGTAAGTGAGACCAGTAATACGGTCCTGCAACTGTAATTGCAATAAGCTCCTTCAAATAATAAAACATAAAGGGGGGGGGGCAATGTTGTTATACTGAACATGTTTAGTAAAGATGTTTCTATAACATTTTTCAGATTAAAGTTTCACATAATTTTGTACAATATGTACTAAAAGACAATAAAACAAGTAGTTACCAGGGTATTTTGCTGGACTGCCAGCACCATTACACTATAGATTTATGGGTTCCCATAAGAGCAAATTGATTCAAAAGGCTTCAATTTATTTGGAAATACTGGCTATAGTGATCAAGCAAACTACAGCCCACCTTCCCTATACACAGGAGATCCATTCCGGACCCCCTTGTGTATGGGGAAAAGAGCACATGCTCAAACCCCATAGAAAATAATGGGACGTGTGCTCACGGCGGTGCGGTGCAAGTTCACACCCCATTATTTCTGCCGGGGCTTGCCTTCCATGTTAACTCAAAGCTGCAGAAAGCAAGCCCTTTAAGGAGGGCTGGCTGTATGACCAAACAGATCTCTAAGTTCCTAACAAATTCTCCTTGTCAAAAGTGCAAGGGAGCATGTCCATTCTCTGCACAGAGCATGTGGCCTCCTGGAATCATAAATGCTCAATCTTCTTATGTTTCGTATCCGATCAAAACTACACTGTACATGCTATAAAACAGCTGTTAGGAGCTCCAAGATTCCAAATATCCTTTATAATGTGGGCAGGTAACAGTTCTGGTTGGACCTCCAGGCTCCATTTCCTCCCTACTGGAGGTTAAGGGGCACAGAAAGAGAATCCACCACTATTTCCAGCGGAGGTAAAAAGGGGAATGCCCTTCAATCCACTTGCCTTCTACATATGATATACACCTTCCTAAGTGAAAATGCCACCACCATCACGTGTGACTATTTTATCAATTTCCTCCCTGCTTGGACAGAAGTAATTTCAATACCACTCAAAGTTTCAACCCCTTCTTTTATTATGAAGAATTAGCAACTGCCACCCTAGAGCCACTCTGCTCTGTTGTACTCTTTGTAATGAGGTAGCCTGGGTTTTCAAATATTCAGAAGAGGTTGTCTTTCCATATCACTCCCTTCAAATGCTCTTCTCCTCTTTCTTCTCAGTGGGTGATCCTGGGCTCAGGAACACCCTCCCTAGAGAAGCCAGACTGCTGCCCTCTGTGGCATTCTTCTACTCATATCTCAGCCTCATAGATTCTGGCCCAGCTCTATTGAACAAGTTGAAGCCTAACAGCCACAAGAATTATGCCACAGTTTCAGGACAAAGGGTTTCCCTAGCACATTGTAGGAGCATTTCCTCCAATGTGTTACAGAAGGGCTTACACCATGAACATGGAAAGTACAAATGAAAATGTCTGGTTTGACCTTTGTTCCCTTCAGGCTAGAGAGATATAACCTGCAAATATTTCAGGTGATTTGAGGAATCAAGTAGGCATGTTGCCAGGCTTCTGCAAGAAGTCCTCCACCAGCAGCCCAACCAGGCTTGGCTCCTGAGTCTGAGAAATCTGTATGCAAGGGAAGATGTTGAACTGACTACACTGTTATCAAGTGGCAGCACCCATGGATGGCCAGGAGGGCAGGGGTTTCTAGCAAGCATGAGAGAAATTCAATAAAGTTTACCTAACTGAACCGTGATTAATGTCCACGAAACAGTGTATGAAGAAGCAAGTGCTAATTAATTCACAAACTTTCACCAGCATGTTAGAGAGGGATCAAGTAGCTAAAGACAGGCAGAGAAACAATGGCAAGTCACTGTACATTTCTTGTCTCATGCTGTCAACTGGAGGAAACTAATTACTAGCTCTGGCCCTATGCCTTAAGTTGCTCTTTCAAAAATCAATCAAAGAAATCTATGGACATGGAAAACTCAGCAGCACCAACAGGGACCTCTGAAGGCCTCTTGCCAGATACAACAAGAATAAGTACTGAAGGTGCCTCACATTCCAAAAATGAAATAATGTTTTCATTTTTGCTGATAACAGACCGCCCCAAAGCCTGACAGCCTACAGAGCATGCTGTCTCACAGGAGATTTTTAGTGGTATTGTGGCAAGTATACATCTGGGGAATTCTTATTCAGACAATTCAGACACCCTGAAACTAATTTGCCCGTCAGCAAAATGTGGTAAATCAAGATAACTCATCAAGTGTTTATGTTCTGGACTATTAGTGAGGTCTTACTTTAAAATTTATTTCTCCTTTTTCCTCCTATGTCAACTGTAGCTATCCAATTACATTAGAATAATCTCAGTTGGAACCAGTTACCAACATGGGAAAATGACTGGAATTCAAACTTTATATAAGTTCTGGAATAGTAAATACATCACCGTATATATTTTTCAAAATCTGAGCATAAATTTTTAGGCGCCATAGTATTAATTTCTCTCAAGATATTTGACTATGGATAGTCTGATCACCCCCTTACTATATCCAAGGGAGATTCCTACAAGCTATTGTTGGGCTATTGTTAACATGAGAAGCTGTTTTTGTTCCTAAAAAGGCAGTATGTGAGTTGTTTCAACTTTCGATAACCATAAACATGGGGTGTAAGACCTCGGCATGATCTCATGTTGTTTTCAGAATCATCTGACCCTCTGCATGGCATAGGCCCTCTTTTGGCTTTCCAGACTGCCTCTTGCAGAAATGTTTCCACTTTTGCTTCATCTGCAAATGAGTGTGTGTGTGTGTGTGTGTGTGTGTGTGTGTGGAGGGGGTGCATGGACAGAAGAGGTAGAGAAGGGGAAAGGATGATATGTAGTATTTCATCCCTGTGATACTCTTGGAGCTGGCCAATATTGCCTCTGGTTCTTGACTGACATTGCACATAGGTCAACAGTTCTTCAAAAGAAAATGGTTTGCCATGTTTAGCATAAGTCAAGAATTTTTTAAAAAAATAGATAATAAAAAATGTGGATAGAATCTAGACGTATACCTTTCAATTATACTTCATTTTGAGCCAAATCTTTCTGCAAATCCTTTTAATGTACACCTGAACAATTTCAATACATCTGAACAATTTCAACATAACCCCCTAAAACACTCACAGAGGGTCTAAAGAGCATTGTCATATAATATGTTTTTATTTTTCCCTATGTTTAAACTGTTGAAAAAATATAAAAAGCCGATTTCTAGTATCTGAAAGACAAATTGGTCCAACAAAAATTTATCCAGTGTATATTAATTATATATTATTCAATAAATCAGTCAGCAGTACAGCTCTGCAGTGCAGGGTTCAAATATCCAATCCCCAGAAGGACTCATTGAGTGGAGATAGGCAAGTCACATTCTCTCAGCCTTAGAGGAAGGCAAAGACAAACCTCTTCTGAACAAATCTTGCCCAGAAAACCTGTGATAAGTTTGCCTTAGGGATGCCATAAATTGGAAACAACTTGAAGGTACACAACAATACTAGTTTAGACTGAATTTTGAAATCATGTGTCAGTGTTTAGAACCCACCGAAGCCTCTCCCCTTCCAAAAAAGCTACATAGACCTGGCAACATTTTTCTGTGCTTACTGTTTTTGAAAAAGCACTCACTGCACCTAGCAAAATCAGTATAGAAAGGGTGAGGAAATTTGCAATAAGCCATGAAATTGGTCCTGATTACTTATATGCTATACAATTTATAAATCCTTAAAAGACTTGGAGCAAATCCACATATGGAACATGGCTGAAATTTAGTTATTTAGTACACCTTTCTTCTATAAGCAAACTTAAGAAAGCATAATGAAATGTTTAAACCCAGTTGTTAGACCCCAATAGAACAAACTCACTGAAACAAAGGGAACTTTGTAAATCAACTGTTATAGATGTTTTCCATTGATTCAATGACTTTGCAGTCAGGACTAATAATTTGATTTAGGCCACAGTTGCCAAGCTGTTTACCATCCAGACACTTTGCAGACCCAAATTATTTAGCTTTAGAAAAGTGACTGAATCACATATTCACAGACTAAGCCCTGGGAAATTTAAAACTGAATTCAGAGAGCATCATCTTCTGTAGCTATTAGACCAATGGTTTTAAACTTTTCTTTACCAAGACCCCCTTTAAATATATTTTGTTGTCACAGATCCCTCAGGATTTAAAGCCCTAAAGTGCATCCAATATTGATTTAAAGTTGTTCATTAAGGGTCTTCAAATTTGGAGAAGAGGAATAAATAAATATATATGTGTGTGTTGTTTGCCTTCAAGTCATTTCTGACTTATGGTTTCCTTGGCAAGTTCTTTCAGAGGGGGTTTGCCATTGCCTCTCTCTGAGACTGAGCGAGCATGACTTCCCCAAGGTCACCCAGTGGGTCTTCATGGCCATGCAGCCATGAAACCTCCCAGAATCAACTGTATAAAAAGATTGTCCTGTATTGAACTAAGCTAGTCAATTCGATCCAAATCCTGCTCTCCAGAGTCATAGTCCAATGCTCAATCCACTATGCCACACTGGCTCAAATAAATACATCTACTCCTGTTATAATATTTTTATTGAGATAATTCCATACACAATAAACAACAACAACAACAGGGAAGACTTTTATCCCATTTTTTTTGCCAGTTTGTAGTTGGAGTGGATACAATGTCAACACCAATTGCCTTGGCTCCTGTCATGCGGTGTGCCACAGTTACTCAGCCCACCTCCTCCCTGCAGTGCAGTGGCCATGTGACAGAACCGCACCCAAGCAGTCAACGAAACACATACTATCTGTGTTAGCTGGGTCCTTCTCCTTCTTTCTCACCTGATGCATTTCTGTCTTTAATTGATCACACGTTTTGTATATCACCCAGCACAGATCCTCCTTACATATGCACCAGTGATTTGGTGCCATTCCCCACCACCACCACAGACAAGCAGTCACCTCACATCTCCCTAAGTAGAGAGAGGGATCCAGTGTTGGTCACCTCACCCCAAATCCAAGAGCAAAGACAGGACAAGAGGGGGCTCAACCAGGCCCCCAGGGATCTTCTTCTGGTTCTGCAGAAGGGGGGAAGAAGAGTTGTAGAAGAAGTAGTGGAGGATTCCACCTTTGCCCATAGGAGCTCAAGGAATCAAAGGGAGGGATGAAAGGAGAGGGTTATTGCTCAAAGAGGAGGACCACAGCAATATTAATGAAGATTACAGTCATAAAAGAGGGGGTGGGAGATGAAGGAGGGGGGTCTGAGAGAAGAGGTCTTTTGTTAAATCCTTCCTAGCTCAGTGGCCACCATACATGTGTGCCATGCCAAACTTTTCTCCACCTCTCCTCTGCTGCATGTTGAGCATCCTGCTTTGCATGCTATGGGTGCAAGTGGACCAGAGCTGGGCCAGTGAAGTGAAAGGGATTCCACTGCCACCTTCCGGGAGACTTGACTGTTTCTTTCCCAGTGAGGCTGGTGGTGGTGAACTTATTTTCACAACTGCAAAACCAATTCAAAAAGGGAGCAAGAAAAAAAATCCCCACTTTCTGGGAAGAGTAGCATGCATGTGGGCGCACACACATGTACAATGTGAGTTTGCAAAGAGTCATGAGTTGGACTGGCTGGAGGAAGAAGAAAGAAGGAAAATTCTTTTTTTTTTTCTTTCTCTTTCTCTCTCCTCCTCCTCAACTAACTAGGGAACTGGAGAGTGATGGAAGTGGAAGCAGCAGCAGCTAAGATCTTGGCAGGGGGCACAGCAGCTCCACCCCCCCCCTGCAAACAGGTAGTAAATCTGCTGGGGCCTCCTGCTGCCCCAATGATCAGGATGTTCAATTCTAGGGAGAGCATGGGAAGGGAGGGTGGTGGAAAGAGAAGTGGCAGCAAGGGGGGAGTGGAACACACTATCCATCCTAACCCCCCTGCCCCCCATCCTAAGCAAAGCAGCTGACTGGCACACTGCTGGCCTCCTCACCTCCCCCTTCCTTTTCACTGCCCTACTCTGGGGAAAGAGAGATGTCCATGTCTACTACTGCCATCAGTGAACTCACAGTCTCCCTTTCCCAGCCCAATCAGCAGCCCTGCCGGACCCAGAAGGGATTGCTGGACAGCAGGGGCATATACTGTAGCTGCTCAACTGTATGTGTCCTCTCTAAAGTGGAGGATTTGAATCAAGGCAGTTTGGATCCAGGGAATGCACAGGCCCAGTCAGCTAGGAAGCCTTTGCTTTGACTCCTGTTATGTGGCTGCTCCACTGTGGGGAGGAGGCAAACATAACAGCCTTCAAGGCTTCAAACTTTGCAGATCCCTGTGGAGACATAGTAGCCCTCCTGGGGTCCATTGACCGCAGGTTAAGAACCACTGCATTAGCATATTCAAGAAGAACATTTCCTACCTAGTCATCTTAAGTAATTCTCACAATCCACAGAATGCATACAATGAAAATCTGAACTAATTCTGCTTTGACAGCAGCCCTCGGGTTGCTGCAGTGGAAAACTTGGGAAAGTATGGAAAGCAATTTGTGATGTGACATTTTCAAAGGGAAAAGATTCAAGCATGGCACTGGTAATATAAAAGACCTTGGGTGTGCCCAAACAGCCACTGGCAAGCATATGTTGCTACTATTATTTCTAACTTCATTAAAGTTAATTAATTTTTTACATCTAATACCAGGAGTGGCATGTAAGATCTAATACAAGGTTTTAAAATCATGAATGAATTGGTCCTTAATCACAAAAACTTTTTTTAAAGAATGTTCATACAACCAGTGCCATACTTTTGACTATGATTCTTTGTCATATCATTATTTTGTTGTAATGTTTTTCTCTGTAACTTAAAAAAAACCAGTTCTCAGTTTGAAATAACTATTTCAATCAAGGAAGCAATGAGAAAAACCCTTAAGAAATCAAAATGGTATGATTTCCAGGTACATCTTAGAAATGGTCCACTCAGTCTTTATAGATGAAAACAATTTGAATCCAGCATTCCCAAAAAATACCTCCCGAGCAGAGGGCACATCACTGAAAAATTGAAATAATATCTACCATACCATTTTAGTTTTTACCATACATAATAACATTATTTTATGGTGTCCAGTATTCCTAAATACAAGGCTTCAATAATCCTGGCTTTATGTATATAAGATTATGATTTTGAAGAAATTTTGACCATTAATAACAGATCAAAAATTAACATTTCAACCCTTCAAAACATAGTCAGATCAGAACATCAAAATGCTCTGCTGTGTTTCATTTGTCTCTTGAGCACAGCATTAACCAACAAAACAACTTTATTTTCACATGTTTTCTAGTACCATATTTTACCATGATTTCTATTATGGAAATGTGCTTAGCCTAAATCAGTGATGGAGAACCTTTTAGAGACCGAGTGCCCACACTACAACCCAAAACCTACTTATTTATCACAAAGTGCCATGTCCCTCTGGCTTTCTAGTGACAAACTGTAGTGAACTCCATGTTGAGATGATGGTGCATGTGCCCACTGTGAGGGCTCTGAGTGCCACCTCTGGCACGCGTGCCATAGGTTTGCCAACACTGGCCTAAATAAATCTATTTGTATCTAAATAGTTCCCAAATGGGAATTTCTTTCCACCCATCCAGCCTTGGCTGAGAAGAAGCACAAAACCTCCTGCAATCTTGTGCTTTCGTTAAATGTCTCTGAAAGTCAGAACTAAGATGTGAAAGAAAAGTTGCACAGTAAAACATCTTAGAAACCTGCTGTATAAAGACTCAAATTTGTCCTATATTGAACTATGCCAGTCAATTATAAACTACACAGGCCAGCTTCTGACACTTTTCTGAAAACACCCCATCCTTGGTGGATACTATGATTAAATAATTACATTCTGTCAAGACAGAACACTTTATGGAAATAGGTACACTCCCACTTGTAAACAGTATTGCATTGTCAGATCTTGGGCAAAACCAGTTGAACTTTCTTTCTCAAGTTGGAAGAAGGTGTTAACCAGAATGATAAAAATAACATTTCTAAGAGTACCTCTCCGTCCGTTGTTCTATTCCCTGTACACACACACACACACACACACGAAATGAACCAGAGCTGGATTCCTCCTCACCACCACCACCAGGGAGAAAAGTACACTAACAGCACAATCCTTATCTCACCTCGAGCTTGGAATTGTAAAAGCAGGCTATAAAAATAATTAAAAGACAACCATTGTAGAAAGCCCTTGGCACAGATATAATGCAACTGACCCTGGTTTTGTTTATTACTGTTTTTAATTGTGAGAGGGTCAATATATAATTTTATATTGTATGGCTGATATTGTATTTGCACATTATTAATGTTAGCTGCCTTGGCTTCCTAATGGTATTGATTTATATGGATACCAATGGACAAAAAATTAAATGGAAATTCAGCCCTATATTTTGCTGGTACTACTTTCTGGAAGCTACATTGCACAAGTGAGGCTGAAGACTGTGCCAGACAATTACAAGGGAATAAATCTCATTCAGCTATATTATTTCTGATTAGTGTTGCATCGACATTCATCTAAATCACTTTTTTTCTGATCAAACACTTCTCTGGCTCAGGTATAGTGGAGTCTATACTTTCTCTACTTTGCTTTTCTATGACAAATGCTTCATTTTTAAACCCCTTACTACACCTGGCTTTTTAGCTGAACTTCTTGATTAGTGATAAAATCTCTCCCAAAATTGTCAGTGACAGGTTTATTTCATTTTCACCAGTGCAAACTGATTAGTGTCATTAGCTAGTGGCAATACTTTTCAAGAAACATGAACAGAGAGTAGAGTTGCCATTCCCCGCTTTTGGACATTCCCGTTTTGGGGAGACATTTGGGAAGGTCCCGTCCCGCTTTTTAAAATTTCCTGGGTTTTGGCCGCGAGTGGCGGTGGACTCCCAGTGGACAAAACCTGAGGCCTCCTTCCATGGCTCCACTGCCCGCAAGGGAGCCACAAAGGGCCAAGATGGCCGGCTGGGCCCTCTACTGAGAGGCCCCTGTGCCAAGGACTCCAGCGACCTTCTCCAGCAGCGGCAGATGCATCTCACAGGTTGGTACAGATGTATTTTTCATTATATTTGTTATTGTGTATGTTCTGTCTAGTGTCAAAATCTCCTTGATTTTTTTATATAACAATTTATATTAATTTTTTTTAAAAAAATATTAATGTTTCTGGCTTTTAATTGGTTGTGTCTTCCATTTTTCTTGAATGTCCTACATTTTGGGGCAAATTTTGTCCTACATTTTGCTCCAACATTTTTTCTATGTTTTGTCCCGGATTGGTGGTAGCAAATTATGGCAACCCTTACAGAGAGCAACAGATTTTTCCCCCATCGTATACTGTATTGCAGAAAGCAAACATACTGCTTTATTTCAGCAGGAAGGAGATAATTCCCTTCCTCTTTAAAGAAAACAAAGCATCATGTAAAATGTATTTCATGTGGTCAGAATTGGAGCCACTCACTGTAAAAAAAAAATGCTGCACAAGTTTCATGTCTCATTACCCTCGAAGTTGTTCACCTGAGACTAGATGGAGTGACTCATTTTGGACACCACAGGGGCACATTTCTGCAATTTTCAGTCAAAATGAGAATACTGAATAAACATAAGGGAAAATTTGTAAGCATCCATTTCTGGGGGCAGAAAAGAACTAAACAAATATCAAGTGAGGTTTCAAGACATTTCCTGATGCAATCATGCTGATCAACTCTTCTAGTCAGTGTGGGGGGGGGGGGGGAAGCAGTTTCAATCTATTCCCCACTTCATTTTATTGTTGAGGATTATTTGTAATTTTATCTGGGATGGCCAATTAATAGCTTTCACAGTTAGTGGTGTCCCTATATAACAATCCAGACAAACTTTTCAATAAGAAGTTATCCTGGCCATGAGGCAGAAATCAAAAATAAGTAGTTGGAAGTCAACAGCAACCTTCATCATTTGTGTGTGTGTAAAGTTGACAAGTGGCAAACCATGCAAAGATACTCTCACAGATGTAATGCCCTGCCCTCCCCATCCACAGTGTAGCCCCCTGCTTCCCACAACCACCCTAAATAATTTGTTCTGAGGGAACCATATATGCTATGCATTCTTACTAAATTATATTTTAAGTTCCCATTTATAAATAATTCTATAGTTATGCAGTGTGTGAATACAATGAAATATTTTTAGATTGCATGACACTAGAGATAAATCTAATTTCTAAGTGGAATGCATTATTTTCACTCCAGATGATTATAGTGGATCCTTGTTATATGCTGGTGTTTGGTTCCAAGATCCTCCATGAATAACAAAATCCGTTTATGCTAAAGTCCCATTAAATGCAATGGCATAGCAAAATGGTGCCCCTTATAAAAATGGAAAATCAAGGTTTGATATTTGAAATTTATACTTTTTTTAATCTTTTTCAAACCGTTGATGCTTGAATCCATGTATTAAAAAATCCATGTATATGAAGGGCCAACTGTACTATAGTTAAAACAGAAGCAGCAGAATGGCCAGGAAAGAACAGAGAGATTTTTTAACATTTTTGTGTTAATGAATTCCTGGTGTCAATGTTAATACTGCATACTTCTGCAGTATCTGTTGATATACTGCCCAACAAAATTTATTGTCTGCTAGTGTTGCTTTGAACAACGAAGAGATGGAAAACAATATTCCGTGTTGTCATGGCCACAATATTATATTCTCATACCTTCAAAATTCAATGAAGGGTATCTCTTCAGCAAGATGTGTCTTAATTAGTCAGGAGTAAGGCATGCTGACAATATGATAACGAGAATCTACATGCTAGTCTTTGCTGAATCAAAGAACCTTCCATCAGTGCAGCAACACAACAGGATACAACCCAAGATATGGAAATATGAGAACTGATGCAAAGGAACAGAAAATATATTGGCTTTCCATAAACAGAATTAAATGCAAAATAATGGAATTACTTTGTACTGGGGATGTATGTTTGAAACATAAGAAATGTAAGAAATAGATTTGCACCATTAAGCATAATCGACCAGGAATCAGAAAAACTATGGTCAGAAGCCAGGGACATAATCAAAGAAGAATACAGGAAGACACTTGTGGTTGCTAAAAAGAAATAGAAGAAACAATGTATAACAGATGAAAAACTTCAAGCAGTAAAGGAAAGAAGAGAAGCAAAAGACAAGGAAGACAGGAACAAAGGGGAGGAACAGATGGACCAAATAAGGTGGTTTCTGCCCACTTTGAAGGCAGGTTGTTTAGACGACACACGCCTCCAAAGATGACGTGCAGGGTGACAGAATACAGGCGTATTTGAATGCTGAAAACATCATACCAAAAGCAGGTTTGGACTCAAAGGAGAGAAGGGTGAAAATTGGAGGAACAAACATAAACAACATAAGATATATTGCCTCAGATGCTGCTGCCGAATAACCACAGGAGACCGTGTTGGAGGAAAGGCCACAACTTTATTAAGCAAACCATTGGTAGGGTTGGCACAAAGCATGAGGTCAGGATCTGCGAAATCAAACAACCCCACGTTTGTCTGATTAACCACAACCTGGCACCCACCAGGCATTGGGATGACCTAGGGGCTAAGGAACACCGTATGACCGCATCTCTGGCATGCGTTCACATATTCGCTAAGCCCCTAGTCACCGGGAGGCGCTCTCGCGTTATGGCCCCCGCAATGGCCATACGCCTGCCCTATTCGCCCCCAGGTCCCAACTGACTCCCAAACCAGAGCTCCGTAGCCCTGGTACAACACCATGCAGATCCTGGCCTATGCTGCCGCCCCAAAGTTGTGACAAAAAACCCAAACCCAAGCGGTGGGTGGGTGGGAGAAGGCTCCGCTCCTCCTCCCTTCCTGCTTGGCTCCTGACCATCCGGAGCCAAGCACCGACTGAGGGCCGAGGCGGGCAGCACGGCCTATATAGGCCTAAGCCCCGCCCTCAGTACCACCTGACCAGGAGACTCCTCCTCCAGGGCAGCTGAACCAATCATCTGCCCTGGAGGACCAGAACTCCCGGTCACCGAGCCCAGCTCCCAGAGCGTCGCGGGGCGGAAGGGCCTCCCTTTCACCCCACGCACCAATAGGGAGCTGGGGCAAGCCCCAGAGCACTCTGGGGCTTGTAGTCGTTCGCTGCATCTATCGGCAAAGTGGTCAGCCCGCCGAGTTGGGCAACCGCTTTAAAATGACATCATACTACTAGTAGAAAATATCAGAGATATGGAAAGATTATTGGAAAAGGTCAGTGTAGAAAGTGCAAAGGCAGGTTTACAGCTGAACATTAAGGAACTAAAAATAATGACCATAGGTGATCTTCATAATTTTTAAAATAGATGGTGAAGGCATTGAAATAGTTCAAGATTTTCAACGCTTGGGCTTAATCATCAGAGTGGAGATTGCATTCAAGAAATTAAAAAATGATTTGGAGTGGAAGAGCAGCTATGAGAAGACAAGATCCTAAAGTGTAAAGATATATCACTAAATACTAAATTTAGGATTGCACATGCCAACGTATGTCCCTTTTATATGTATGGTTCTGAAATCTGGACAGTGAAAAAAATCTGATAAGAAGAAAATCAGCTCATTTGAGATGTGCTGAAGAAGACCTCTGAGAATACTGTCGACTGCTAAAAAGATCAATGGATGGGTCCTAGAGCAAATCAGGCCCAAACTTTTTCTAAAAGCAAAAATAACTGAACTGAAGGTGTCATATTTTTGGCATATCATGAGAAGAAAGGACTCACTAGTAAAGACTGTAATGTTTCATAAAGTTGGGGGCAATAGGAAAAGAAGACTGCATTCCAGATAGATAGATCAGTCAGAGAAACCATGACCATGAATCTGCAAGAGGTGAGCAGGGCAGCTGAGGATAGGGTGACTTGGAGGTCTCTCATTCATAGGGTTGCAATAAATTAACATTAACATGAAGGCAGTTAAGAGCAACAAATAAATAAATTGGTCAGTGAACAGATTTACAATTCATTAGCTAGTTATTTTGGAAAGTTGGGAGGAGTTACCGCCAGCTTCTCTCATAGTCTTTTTTAAAGAATAAGAGTAAAAAAGAAATGGTGAGGAGCCTCATCATGGGGTGAGGAGGCAGGGCCTTGGCCTATTTAAGGGCCATGCGACCAGACCCTGCAGCCATTTTCAGCTCAGCTCTCCCACCCACCACCGCTTGGGTGCTTGGGGTTTTCTGTCACAACTTGGGGCGGCAGCATAGGCCAGGATCTGGTTGGTTTGGTTACCAGGGCTATGGAGCACTGGTTTGGGAGTCAATAGGGCCTCAGGGGCGAGCTGGGCATGCGTTGTGGCCATTGCGGGGACCACAACATGGTTAAGCCACCCAGTGACTATAGAGGCTTTGAGAACAAGAGAGCGCCTGGTTTGATGGCGGCTAGTTAGCATTCCTTAGCCCCTAGGTCATCTCAACGCCTGGCGGTCACCAGGTATGCTGCTTATCGATTAACCGTGGGGTTATTCGATGCTTCAGATCCTGACCTTATGCTTTGTGCCAACCCTTCTGTTCTGGTTTGCTGTTGCTAATAAAGTTGTGGCTTTTCATCCAATTTGGTTTCATATGTTTTTTCTGTGCTGGCCTCCCAGGCAAATGTACTTTCATTTGGATGGGAAGCCACCAATGAACACCAGGTGCTGTAGGCTATATTTCAGAGAAAACTGGCAAAACCACATCTGAATATTCGTTGTCTAAGAAAATCCTATGAAATTCATGGGGTTGTCTTAAGTCGGCAGGCAACTTGAAAGCACATACACACAAATGAGGGATTTTTTTCCCCCTGAGCTGCTGGATTTGCAGAAACATGAAGTGTGGATTACTATGAAGATGAAAATATTGCTTAACAGAGCAGGATAGATTTCATGAGGAGAGCCTTTGCACGTATATCTTATATAATCCTTATCTCCTCCACATTTTGATTCTATCCAGCCCCTACTCAGAGTATTTGAAATGACTCCTGGAGTCGTCTGCAGGCAATGGATATATAAAAGACAGGAAGACCAAGGCCAGGAGACTGAAGGAAGGGTGCAAATTAGACAATGGGGTAAAAAACAAGAATGTACTGGGGACTGTAACAGAAGAGAAAGAGTAGGAAGTATCAGAGAAAATTCCTGGTAAAGGGATTTTTAAAACAGCATTTTAAGACAAGGCTGTGTGAGAAATGGGGGAAAGAAAAGGCTAATTAAGTGATAGGATGGCCAAGAGGAGAAAAAATAGGTATGGGCTGAGAAGCTTGAAACTGGAGAAACAATGTGTGAGAGGACAAACCTACAGCTAGAAATGAGAAGCCAAGGAGAATATAGGCCTGGGGCAAACATACAACATGCTATGGAATGCTGGCAGAATTGATGCTTGAAACTGGGCTGTGTAGAAGGAAAATATTCATGAAACAGCTGCTGAGATTTATAAATGAAACAACTCCACCCTAACTCCACTCCCATTCCAAAAAATAAATCTCAGATCTCAAATACATATGTATAAATATAATTTTTCAACATTACTGTTTTTAACACTTTCTAGGGTGTGCATTTTGAAGATATCAATCAACTCCATTCCAACCAACAGGAAAGTTAGTTACACAACACATGTTAGTCTATGTTGAGCCCAGCTATGATACTCAACACGATTGTTCTGGTGTACCTTCAAGTCATTTCTGACTTATGGCAACCCTAAAGCAAACCCAACATGGAGATTTCTTGGTAATATTTCTTCAGAGGAAGTTTGCCATTGCGATGCTCTGTGGTGAGTGTGACTTGCTCAAGGTCATCAAGTGGCTTTCCAGTTAGCCCTCAAGGTGCCTTGGGAGTCTTTCTTCTTCTTTTTTGTTTTGCAACAGTTAGTTTTGTGAGACATTCAACCATTTGACAGATGGATGAAAGTTAATTTCATACTTACTAGGAATAAGTCTCACCAAACAGCTGGTAGTAGTACTATAAAAAATCAAAGTATAATTGTCAAATAGTTCAGTTATTTTACACAAAGGCTGAAAACTCTTTTAAGAAAGAAAGATGCCTCTTAGCTGATCTTAACTTGTTCACAACAGGCTTGTGTCTGTAACACAGAAAGACAGAACAAGGGAGGTGGGGAGGTAAGATGCAAAACACAGTTTCATTTTGTTTCAGGCTTTAACACAATACCAAAACAAAAATATATCCTCTTTGTTTCAGACACAGATCATAAGCAGATGAATCAAATACCTTCATCATGTGTCTATTATATAATTGTGTAAAACTATCAAAGAGGTACAACATTAACACAGGGAAGATGTTAATCATTTTCTCTGCAGACATCTTATCATTCTGAATATAATAAAAATAACTCAACTTAATAAAATATAATAAGATGTTCTAAACACCTCACTGTGGTGGTAAGCAACAACAGTGACACTACCAAGCAATTGCTCAGAGACCATGTAAGTGGAATTTTAAGCATATTCTTGTTAATACAGAGCAGAAGGAGGGACTAGCAAATCTCTTCAGAATGTATTTTAACTTGAAAATCCTATGACATGACAATCCAAAATGAAAGAAGACATAACTGTGGAAGATGAGACTCCTAAGTTACAAGATACTCCATTTGTGACTTGAGAAAAGCAAAGGACAATTATGAATAGGGCATGGCATTCAGATGACATATGCTCTGAATGTGGTTAGAAGCCACATCTGATACAGCTCTTTCCCAAAGTCAAAGCCCAAAAAGGAGCAGTAAAATATTACTCCTTTTTGGCACCTGGGTCAGGACCGTGGCGGCAGCCCAGATCAAGGCCAGGCGCATGCAGCTGCCATAGTCCTTGGGTGAATGGTGGCAGCACCAGTGCGGACCTTTTGTGCCATCTGCTTCACCCCCATATTAGAGAATTTGGCCTACAACCAAGAAATGAATTCACAGAACAATTTAATGAATTCTGTTAAGTCAACAGTCTGTGTGAGCCAGCATGGTGTAGTGTTGAGCACTGGACTATAATTCTGGAGACCAGGGTTCAAATACCTGATCTGCCATGAAATCCACTAGATGACCTTGGGCAAGTCACATTTCTCTCAGCTGCAGAGGAAGGAAAATGCAAACTCCCCAAGAAAACCCTAAGATGCCATTGTCAGAAGTCATAAATGACCTGAAGGCATGCACACAGAATAGTTTGTACACTGCCCACATTTTAGGATAACTAAATGTATACATGCACTTCACTAGTATGTGTGCAAATCTTGCCAGTATAGATATCAAATAGATTACCTAAATAGAAGCAGAAAACTGAGGAGCTCAACTTCCTCTGCAAAAAATCTCATGACCATCACCAGAAACATAGATGGTATACCAATATAGCTGCCTCAAGCTACAGAGACAGAATTCATCCAAATTATAACAAAAATCTGTAGACAAATAAAGAAACCAAGACAATGGCTCACAGATCAGAAATGCTCAATATACATTCTAATCTGCAAGAAAGGGAACACAAGAGACTGTACAACCATCAGACCACTGCATTAATTTCCCATACAAGCAAAACCATACTTAGGACTTTACAACAAATACTTACAACATTTGGTGTGACAAATTCCAGATTTACAAACTGGGTTCAGAAAAATCAAAGATACTAAAGATCATATTGCGAACATGTTGGATAACCAAGCACACCAAGAATTTCAGAAGAAAATTAGCTTCTGCTTTATAGACTTCCGCAAAGGTTTTGATTGTGTAGATAATGAAAACTATGAATAGATCTACAAGATATGGGAGTGCCACAATATTTTATTGTATAGATGCAGAACATTTACTCAGAACAAAAGGCCACTGTGAATACAATATGGAAAAAGAGAACAGTTTTCAATTGACAAGGAGGCCATATAAAGCTGCACTTCATCATCCAATCTCTTTATACCAAATCATATCATATGGAAAATGGATTTAAACATTATAGGTGTACTGACTCAGAGTAGCCAGATTTGAGTATGCAAGATCCAAGCAGGGCTATTAATGATCAGGGTTCTTGGAGGTCTCTCAAACATAAGGTCATCTTAGGTCAAAGCCAACTTGACAGCAAACAATAATAAAATATTTAGGAAAGTATGTGCTGCTCCCTTTCTCTACATTCCCAGTTTTTGAGGTTTCTTTTCCTCAATATTGCTCCCACCAAGCTTTAAAAAATCAACTATCTTCTATCCAAATATGAAATTAATTATGCTAGGTAATTTGTTGAAAAGAACTGGTAAACTAATTTAATTCCTCTAAGTAAATTTAAAAGTGTTTGATGTTTGCCTTATTTCTTAGCCAAGGTTTAGAAATGACTTTTCCTGATTTATGTTACTTTAAAGATATGCTCTTAAAAGCTATTCTTATCTTAACAAAATAGATAAAGCTTCAAGCCAAATACTGTTTGCCAGGAGCAGTTTAAAAGCCCATCCTTCTGATATTAAAGTACTTACTATTTATTTATTTGATTATTTGATTATTTCATTTGGACTCTTGTTCCAGCAAAGAATTTGACATGAAACTCTCAAATCAGGAAAATACTCGTTATTCAACTGATAAAAACTGATAAGAATCAGCATGGAAACATACAGTATAGATTGGGTTTAACACACAATTTGTCTCAGCCATAGGACTGAACAGCAATATAACACTTAATATTGTATTACATGCTTTTTAATGGCATTTAATTAAATACTCATTTAATTAAATGCTAATTCTAGGATGGTATGCGTCAAAAATTATATGAACCTGCATACAAGATCAAGGTTCCAGGTTCCTATAAGGTATATAGTCTCTCTATATTAGGTAGGTTGTTTTACAGTGTGTCTGTAGTAGAGTGTGGCTCTGTTGAGAATGACTGCTGATGAGAATGGAATCTGGGGTCCAATATTTACCCCAAAGAGCCAGGATGCAGCACCCCAAGAAGGCCTGAGTGGGCCAGAACCTGGAAGGACTAAGAATACCCAAAACAAGAAATGGACAGCAGCAACTAAATTATGCTTCTGGGTAAAATAGACAAGTCTGGGTGCTGGGATGACTTATCACTTGGGTTACAGACTTCAGAATCATCTTGCCAAGCCCACAGATTCAACTGAAAAGTCTTTTATCCATCCCCAGGGTCCAGGTCCACTCTCCAACAATGACATTGGTGTCTTTTGGATTTAGCACCCATGTTAAACCATGCTAAGCCACCCAGAGCATAGAGCTTTACCCTGAAGAGGGCACCTGTTACATGTTTAAAAGCAAGGAAACTTGAAGGGACTGACTCTGTGGACTATCTGTGACTATTAAAGCTCAATAAAATTGTGAACAGTCACATAACAGCCTGATTTTATTATGGCAGTAGAAAATGGCATGGTACATCTTCCCTGAAAGGGGTGGGGCTGGAGAGTGAGCTACCCAGCAATGTACAACATTCAGCACACTAAAAGTAGGCACTTTTCTATCAGTTTTGTGAAGATATGGGAGATTGTATTTCAAGCTTCTACATACTGATGCAAGTTACCTTGCTTACAAGCACAGGTCTGTTTACTGAGTAAAGCCAAGAAGATAGGTAATAACTGAACTCTGCCATTTTGTCTATAACAGTCCAAAGAAGCTGTTGATGTTTTGAATCTATCTCTGGTATTTGTAACAGATTAGATAAGGGCTAACAATTTACATTGAAATTTACTACAGGCAAAACTTAATTCAGATAAAACAAAGATATTCTTGCACAGTAGAAAGAAGTCAAATTGAGCGTGTTGCACTTTCTAGGTGTGAAGTTTGGAGAAATTCCTGGATGTATTCCTAGACTATAGGAAGGGATCTGCAAAAGACATGGGGACCAATGTTTGTGTCCTTGGAAGATCACACTGAGTTATTTTCAACTTAAACACTGACTGAGAATTTCAACCAGAATTTGCATCCAGCTGAAACTTCTAGTCTTTCCAGATGTTTTTGGAGCTGGGGAAGACTGGGGTGTTTTAATTTTATCTACTCTTCTTGAGGCCTTGAAGTTTGCCAGTTGACTCCTTCCAAGTGTTTCCCCACCCCCATTCTACAAAGTGGAAAACAGGATTTCATAGAATTGGTGGGCAGAAAGTCTGGGTCCACAAAAAGGCCCAGAGCACTACTTACAGCCCATGGGTAACACCATTTCCACGTAGATATCCAGGTTTTAGCAGTTCTAGAAACTGCATGACCAGGTTTTGGTTGTGGCAATGACTTCATCTACAGTGAAGGAATCTGAACTGGTAGCAACTAAACAAGAAAGAGGTCTTAGGGCTGCAGTGGCCAAGTCACTGAAAATGTCGACTCTGCATGTAGCTCCTATAAAAGAGAAACGCCATATTGGGCATACTTCAAAAAGGAGCTGAAAATAAAACTGCCAATATTATGCTGTTATAGTCAGAGTTGTGACATCCTAAATACTATACACACTTCGAGCCACTGCACCTAAAAATGAATATTGTAAAGCTGGAAAAGGTGTTGAAATGGGCAACCAAAACAATCAAGAGACTGTAAGAACTCCCTTATGAGGAAAGTTCACTGTGGTTTGGGCCATCTAAATTAGAGGTAAACATAAATAAGAGGAGACACAAGAGAAGCGTATAAAATTATGTATGGTAAGGAGAAATAGATAGAAAGAAAATATTTTACCTTCTCATAATAATAGAACTCAAGACTATCCATTGAAACATGAAATGGTAAGATATTCAGAGTGCATAAAAGGAAATATTTTGTGGAAATCACTGCCACAAGATGTAGGTATGCTGCCAACCTGAATGGTTTTAAGAGAGGATTAGATAAATGCATGAAGGATGCAGCCATCAATGGGTATTAGTGAGGATGGATGCAGTCACTTTTAGTATCACAGGCAACGTATCTCAGTATACTAGTTGCTGTGGTTTCTGAGATGCTGTGTACAGTGAATTCCTGTTCTGCTTGGGGTCTTTACAAGTGAAACAGATTTTGCCACCGTATGGACAGAATGCTGAACAGGATAGGGCTGTGGCCTGACTCAATACAGCTGTTGTTCTTAACAGATATATGCATAGTATGAACTGCAGGAATAGCCTTCTCAGTCGCTGTGCACACAGGTGTTTGGTCTGATTTTCACCCAAGGCTCCCTGTCTGCTGCTGTATTTAGTCTTGTACATGATGTTTATTAGCATGCTGTTTTGTTTTGTTTTGTTTTGACATATTCTCTTATTTTTAGATGGTTTACATTCTTTGCATTACTTTTTTCTTGTAGATTTTTCTCTTGTAGCTAAGCTTGCCTTATTTTATAGGAAAGCCTAGTAAAATACACAAAATAAATAAATAAATAAAACAAATGTGTTTGTAAAGGCGATCTATACAGCATCAGAGTCAACTGAAAAGAAATTTCATTTTCCACATATGAGGCCTAAATGCCTATCATCAACCATTATCACTTAAAGAAAAAGAAAATATTAAACAGAGTTGTTGAGTAGAAAAAACTTTTGTGCAGCATTTAAGGGAGGGAATTTTCAACCTTTTTCTTCACCCACTGCAGTCCTGATGAAGTCCCTGCCCTACAGCTTGTAAGCCCACAAGGAGGCTGGAGCTCTTTAAGTCATCAGTGGGAACTTCTCCCACCTTCATCTGTGATGCTTTAAAAAAAGTCAGAAGGCTGTTAGTATGTGAATTATTATTATTACTGTCAGGGTTTCTAATAATGAATTTAGCATCATTATGACTTTGGGCTGACCCTGTATATTTTAGAATACGCATAAGGATTCCATCTCATACACACAGAGAAAGAGAGATTCCATTGGTAATCTCCTAAGAACTGTCTCTTCTACTGATACTACATTATGAGCACTGGATACTGGTGGGAGAGGGCGAGAGAGAAAAGGAATACACGAAGAAAAACTCCTGGTTTCTCCCTTTATAAGCCTTAAGTGGCAATCATCCCAAGCAGTCACTGCTCAGCAATATCAAGTACTAGAAGATGTACTTCACAGGCAGACAAGACCTCCCATTGCCACATCAGTTTTAACACAAACACTTAACAGCAGAGATGAACTGCAGACCTTCTACTATGAATTTAAGTCATCCTGGCCTTTCCAAGTCAAGAGGAGTTTAACATTTTTTCCCTTAGACTGCCAAGTAATGCCTCCCAGAAAACCACACACACTTCAACATAATAAGCAGCCTCTGCACAGCATCTCTCTGAGACTGAATTACACACCTCACCCACCGGCAGGGTGGTCCAGTTGCAAAAAATGCTGAAGTCTTTTTTGGCAGTGCAGCTGGTGTGGTTGAGTGCCTGGTGTGTAGATAAATATGAGGAATTCAACAGCAATTCAAACCCTGAGTAGCCAGGAGCTGAACCTAACTGGCTGAAAAGTGAGCAAAGATAAACAGTCTCCTTATTCTGACTCTTTCTCGAACACTTGCACATCTCCTCCACCCATACCATTGTCGGTATCTCAACAGATAGTCATACCAAGATAAGGTCTTATCACCAACTCATGGTAGGATGGCTATCCAACAGGAAGAGAAGAACCATGGGATCATATCAAATCTCAAGCATTCCCATGAAGAGCAAGATGAGCTATTTTATCTCTGCTGAACTGATTCATTCACCAGCAATGTTGTCTTCATCACTTGAAAGCTATGCAAGTAATCAGAGAAACATTTTAGTTCATAATATGCACACCCTGATTGCAAGTGCTTCCACATAACTTAAGAAAACATCATCAACAGGAATGTAAGAAAAAATGCTAGTAGAAAAATAGAATATTATAGCTTAGTCACTGAAAAATTAGCACACTGGCTGCCACTGAGAAGACCCAAGCAGGGAAAAGGTTTAAAATCCCACTCATTCACCTGCTGCCCACAGTATATTTTTTATCTGAGCTTCCATTTAGCTAACATGACTAGTAGCCATGAATGAGCCTATCCTCCATGAGACAGCCAAGTCCTTTCTTTATTTTGATCCTGGACCCAGCAGCTTCTGACACAAATCACATTCACACATACCAGTACTGGTTATGACATACAATGCCCTACTATAGCTTAGACCCATACCAAGCCATCTGAAGTCCATATCTTCTTGTATGGGTCTACCCAAGCTTTAAGATCTTTGATGGAGGGCTTTCTCTCAGTCACACCACCTCCACAGATAGGGCTGATGAGGATCTGGGAGGTGACCATTGAATTTCCATGACTGAGTGGGAATTTAAATCCTTGTCTCCCACACTCCTAGTTCAGCCACCCAAACTGTTACATTATGGCTCCATTCTACTGATAGGTACCCATAATACCAGCCTATTCTACTGAAAACCAAACAAGAGATTAAACATACTTATTTGTGACATATTTCTTACAATTTGATTTTTTCTCCTTATGAGTACATCCTATATCTTATTGAACACTGGAAGTAAATTTGTTGGGAATAGAAAATTAGGCAGGACCACCAGTGGGAGTAGATAAAACTACCCTCAGAATGACACTGCAGGAATTGAGAGCACTGCTGGCCAAGATGGTGGGCCTTATCAAGACGAAAGTATTCATGGGCAGGCGGGGGTGGCAGGTTGGCTCGGGGGGGGAGTCATGCCAGGCAGAGGGATCTGTAGGCACTGGTGGGAGGCCTGTAAATCCGTCATGTTTACTGGTGGACCTATTGGGTTTGAAATTTCAGAATTGATCATACCAGTTCTTGTCAATCACCCCATAAAGAGATGATGCATATGATGTGAACAATCATAGGTGCTTTGCCCACCCTTGAATGAGAATGGAAAATAAGAGTGTTCTCAACGGCTGCTCCCAGACTACGGAACTCTCTGTCAAATTATTAGGGCCCATGGGTATCTCAAGACATCCCTTCTATTTTAATATCAGAATTGAAATAAAATATAGGATGGGTAACCCTTCTACAACCCCGAATTGCCAGAAAATAATCCCAACACCATTGCAAAAAAATAGTCCCAGCACATAGGCTAGCAAGGCGAGAGTTGCATGGAGCCCCAGTTTGACTGACTGATTCTGGACATTCTTGAGGAAGTGAGAGACCCACAATGGTAAACAAAGCACCAGCGATCTTGCATGGTAATCTTCTTTGCCTTGGAAATGTGCATCTATTGCTCTCCATTCACACATCAGTGTTGCCACCTTGGAAAATGATTTCAAAGTGACTCCAAGCCCATTTCAAAGAACTCCAAAACCATTTCAAAATACCTTCAAACCTATTTGGTCTTTTCAACCCCATAGAATCTGCCCCCAAGCTGTAATTTTGAATATAAATATTGGGGCTACTTCAGCAAGCCCCCGGCTCATTCCAGCAGCAGGCAGAAACACGGTTTGCTTAGCTAGCACCTTGATCGATCACCATTACCACTTGCCACAGGAGCGATCAAGTTCTCTTTCTTTTCCTGGACATGCAGCAATTGGATTCAAGATCTTCATAGCAATTTTCCTGGACATGCAGCAATTGGAATCAAGATCACCATTAGTGATGCCTCACTTCTATTCCAACCTCACACCTTTGATTTCTATAGTCTTTGTGTGCATGTGTGGATATTTGCTTGAGTAAGTGTCTTTATTTTCCTTTTAAATAAAACACATTTTCATTGGAAATCTGCCTCCGGAATTTTTGTGTACTTCGGGACCCCATAAAAGTTGGGATATGTCCTTTAAGACTGAGCTACCCCTAGTAGTGTTGTGTCTGTATTTTGAGCTACGTTTAAATTCCCCTAAAGCAAGCATTGCTTAGTGTCCTCTCTGGACACTAGAGCATTGAGGCTAACAAGAGGAGGATGGGTTGGCCTTTTCCCTGGTCTCTTTTTTCTAACAGGCAAATACTTGCTTTATTTCAAAAGGCCTTCAGCTTTAAACTGGTTGGGGTAGCACAATGGTTAAGTTTTAGTATGCTTTTAACTATTTCAAATTAATGTTCTAAAGTGGATTATGTTCAATGCTGTTTTTAATATTTGCATTCAGACTGTTTTAGCTATACTGTTTTAATGTATGGTGTGAAAAATTAATTAATTAATTAATTAATCATGTTGTTGCTCAAGGAAATTATCTCTGTTGCCATCTCCTGAAGGGGTTCCTAGTCATTCTGTTATAGTTGATATTCTCCAAGAGTATATGTGATGATGAAGGCTGACGCTGAAACCACAATAAGGATCACATTTATATATAATTTCAGTCTGCACCAAACCAATATGTAGTCCAATCCTACACATGCTTTCTAGATAGTAAGCTTCACTGAGCTCAATGGAGCTTTCTCTCAGACAAGCAATCAGAAGCCTGTGGCCTATATCTGGAAATAAAGATAAAATATTGGTGCTGCCATCCTGTATCTTGATACTAAGCTCTCTGGGAACAAAAGAACAAAGTGTAGGCAAAAGTATTTAAGTCTTAGGCAATCCCTACTGCAGAAGTCTGGTTTCTGTATTCCTCAACATGCTTAACTAAGTGTGAAGCTTTAATACACACACACACACACACACACACACACACAGAGTTAACAAAGTGGAACCAAGTAATCAAGCAATCTCTTTAGGAAGGTAGATCTAACCCTCTGAGATCCCTGAAGGCCAAATGGCACTTGTTAACTTGAAGATATGTAATTAGAAAGATAATAGCTAATGCTAGCTTTATTTTATTTATTTTTTATGGCAAAAACGGTATATTAAATAGTCACCAATTTTCACAAATTTCACCAATGCCAGTTAGCTAAAAGATAAATTCTGTCTAGGTTTGCCAGGTCAGGAGCATCACAGCCCCTCAGATTCAGGGTCAAAACCTGAGCAATAGAGACATCCCCAAATGATGCCATTAAGCATGACACATTAAACATCAATTACAGTTGTTCAGAGCATGTCATTTAAATAAGAAACACGAAATCTAGAAAATTAGAAAACACTTTTCCAGCTGTATTAACATCTTTTCAAGCACTGCTTTTAAGAACACATGGGAGTCGTTGTCCAATCAAAAGAAACAAGAGTTCTATAGTTGCTCCACTGCAGCCTGCAGAAACAGGGGCCAAGAGCACCTGAAGGTATGCAATTTTCAAGGCAGCTCTTTTCCCTTGAGAGTCCTGCCCACAAGCTGAAAATGAGAGAGAGGAATCAGGCCCTGTTATCTGAGAACCCTAATGTTGTAACAAAGAGTTTTGAAGAATACAATATTTGTTATAAAATGCTCATTAAGATGGTGCCAGTCACATGGGATGTTCCTCTGCACTTCCAGGTCAGGCAACCACACTCTAACCTAAGCAGGATGAAAAATCCACTGTAAACTTTGGCAACTCTCATTTTATGGTGAAAGATGAGGATCTTCTTCAATGTACATGCACAAAATGCCCCCTAGAATGCTGACATCAAGACAGATGCTGAACCCACCCTTTAGCCTCATCAGATTGATTTTCACAGAGAGGAAGGGTGAGAAAGATTGAGATAGCTGTATGGATGATGAAATAAAGTACCTTATATAGTCATGTATAAATTGACCTCAAGGCAGGTTTTGATGCCAAAATTACAGATTTTGATATGACTCATGGATAAGTCAAGGGTAAAACGTAGAGGCATGTAACAATGGCTGTAATGGATGAAGCAAAGGAAAAAAGTGAACAAGGACTTTTAAAAATTCCAGCAGGCATAACTGTTTGTGCTCACACTAATGACTGGATGCATACAGTGGGGACTACAGTAAATTGTATGTGCCATTATATTCTGCTCTGGTCAGGCCCCACCTGGAATATTGTGTCCAGTTCTGGGCACCACAATTCAAAAAGGACATTGAGAAACTGGAACGTGTCCAAAGGAGGGCAACTAAAATGGTGAAGGGTCTGGAAATCTTGCCCTATGAGGAGCGACTCAGAGAGCTGGGGATGTTTAGCCTGGAGAAGAGAAGGTTAAGAGGTGATATGATAGCCCTGTTTAAATATGTGAAAGGATGTCATATTGAGGAGGGAGCAAGCTTGTTTTCTGCTGCCCCAGAGAACAGGACCCGGAACAATGGATGCAAGCTAAAGGAAAAGAGATTCAACTCAACATTAGGAAGAACTTCGACAGTAAGGGCTGTTCGACAGTGAACACACTCCTCGGGGGTAGTGGGGTCTCCTTCCTTGGAGGTCTTAAAACAGGGCTGGATGGCCATCTTTGGGGATGTTTGATTTGGATTTCCTGCATGGCAGGGGGTGGACTGGATGGCCCTTGCGGTCTCTTCCAACTCTGATTCTATGATTCTATGAAATTTGCTATGAGATGTGTAAAAGAGGCGACCTGCCATGGATGGGTTTAAAAATATATACACATGTCAAACCGGATGTAGGGCAAGAGTTACGGTACAGTATGAACTGTAATATAATAATAATAATAATAATAATAATAATAATAATAATGGAACCATCCCCTTCTCTGAGTAGAATGGTGAAAAGCTGAGAGTTTAGTCTGTCCCGGGAGAACCTATAAGAAGCACAGACCCCCCCCCCTTATTCTCTTGGCACTCCTTTGAGAGGAAGTATGGATGCCATATTTACTGCCATTTTCCCACTCAAACATTCAAAAAGGCCAGAAGCACTGCTGCAGCAGAGAAAGTGTAGTGGGTCAGTGCCTCTTTGAAGTTTTCCCAAGATTGACTAAGCTCTCAACTTTCACTACTGTACTCAGAAAGGCGGATGGTTCCTTTTTTTGGTAAGTGTTAAGATGCAGCACTTTCACTGACCCATGGATAAGTTGATCCAGGTTTTTTTAAGGTATGAGAAATTTCTAGTCTTATTATACAAGAGGTATACATAGTATGTTCCTTTTCTTTTTAAAAGCATCAATCACAGTCCATAGCCAGTGATTTAAATAATAATTATCAACTCAGCAGGTAATTGGGGCTATCATAATATTAACAAATTTAACAACCCACCAGTCCAAGACAGATTATATTCCCTCACATTCTCTAAAGAGGAATGTGGTTTTGTTTTTAGTTTGCTCCCCCCCCCCGCCAGTTAGTTGGTTGGTTGAGTTTTGAGAGGAGTTTTTTTTGGGGGGGGGTGGAAAGAAAATGGTTCAGCATGGGCAATCTCAATCTTACTCAGAAGTAAATTCCAATTAGAAAAGGGGGAGTTTTTTCCTAATAACAGTATAGAAACGTCTCAAGTATAGTTACTTTTTTGTTGCTAATGAAGCTGAAATTTACAACTTGTTTTTTATTGCTCTTTGGGTGTATCTACACTGCAGAAATAATACAGTTTGACACCACTCTAACTTCCACAGTTCCATGCTTCAGAATCCTGGAATTTACAGTTTTTTTGAAACAGCAGCACACTTTGACCGAGAAGGCTAAAAACTTTGTAAAATTACAAATCCCAGGCTTTCATACAGTGAAGCTACAGAACTTAAAGTCGTGTCAAACTATTTCTACATTGTAGATGCACCTTTTGTCTCTAGTCCTCAACATAGCCAATAATGGAAATGGCCTCTGCCTGCACTGAAATCCCTCAATACCATCTTAACTGAAAACATCTCAGACAGAATGTAGGCCTGTCACTTTAATATCACAACAGCTTTTCTCTTCTGTGATTTTAAAAACTTTGCCTGATGAAGATGTTCAAAAGTTTGCATAATGTATTTTATACTTTGAGTTGGCCTTTGGATTTTGGACTTTACAGTATGGCTTCCCAGTGAAAGATGAACACATCTGTTAACAAACAATAGCTCTTCTTGCAGTGATATGGTATATTTTGGTGTGTTTCCAATGTGATAAACGCCTATCTTAAGTCATTATGAAGATTAATTTTAATAATGTGTTATTTTAAGTTTATAAACCAGTCCCAGCATTCACAATAGAGATTCTGCTTAAAATGTTTTCCGGCAGGATCATAATGCTTCTGCCAACTGTCTCTGACTCCACCAAAATGATACCTAGATAAGTATTTATTGTATTCAAACATGTCATGACAGATGTTTACCAAACTTTTCCTTTTAGAAAGTTTCACAATTCCCCTGGCAACTTCTCCTAATTTCCCAGTTGTTGCTAAGTGAGGGAAACCAACCTGAACTTGTGTGATATCACAGAGGGCTATACAGGTAAAAGTAGCAGTAGAAGTAAAGAGCCAAAAGCCTGGAGCAAAGGGAATACAGGAAATATCAGAGAGTGCAACACTTAGCCAAAAAAGAGTAGAAAACTGTCAAGGAAATGGGAATGGGAAGACACCCGACAGATAGAATACCAAAGGGACAAAGCAATGGTCATTATCCTTTCTTGGGTCAGAGGCCCCTATAAAAATCTAATGAAAGCTACAGATCTGTTCCCCAGACAAATGCACTTAAAACAGAATTTTCACAGTAACAGTGAGGAGAACAAAGTTCACAGTGCAAAGACCCTCTGAATCTCCTGGGTTTACCAGACCACGTGTTAAGATAAGATATGGAAAAAGCTAAGTATCTGAATATCTCCTACCCAAACAGAGCTGCTGGTTGCTGGTGGAAAACAGTGTGAAGAGGTATCCCGATTACTGGCATTGTTGTGGATTTGGGAAGAGAGGTGTGCAGTCTCTTCAACATACATACGTGTCTTATGAGTTGAAGGGGTAAAAACAGGTGAGAATAACTATGTTTATAATAAAACAGCTAGCTTAAAATATTTCTGTGGTTTTCATTAATAACTTTCTAGCCTGCAGCTTGCTGACAGCCTCCAAGATTTAAACCAGGCATGAGTGAAGACTCCGCAATCCAATGAGCTGAAAAGAAACATTCTGACCCTATTCACACGTAGCCATGCAATGGTGTCACTAAGGGTGTATACTGGGTACAAACTGCACTGGGTGACACCCTAAGGGGGAGGTAACACCACTGCTTCTCAAATATCTGTACTTTGGCAGAAACTGGCTGTGGAATTTGCCTATATCTCTTTAAAATGCTGAAGAGATAGTGTGAGTGGGGTGAGCGTCAGTTGAAGGAGAAAGAAAAGGCCCCAGATTTTTTTTTGTGTATTGCTATACCATGTATTCAGGTGTACCTTTTATGATTTTATATATCCCCTGAAGAAGGCCTTAAGGGTATCCACAGGGCAAAGCATGTTGGGCTTTTTACCAATAAAACAGACATCTTTAGAGCAAGGTGTGTCTCCAGTTTCTCCTGCAGATTTCCTAAGGTGCTCCCCAGTTTCTGCTCCTTTGAGAAGATAACAACCAGAAGCCACCTAAGGCTTTTCATTGACAAAACAGGACAAGACAGCATGTCCCCTACAACTCAAAGCAGAAGCAAACAGAACCAGCATTTCAGTCTTACTTCACCACTGGTAACAGGAAAAAAACAGCAGCGTGGTTTAGAGGATACATGACAGGCCATGTAGCATACAGCCTGAGTGTTGAGGTGCTCAGAACGAACAGCAAGATGGCTGCCACCAGTTTCTGCCTAATGGTAGGGTTTGGTGTCAGAGCAACAGAACACCTTCAGACTGTTCTCATTCAGTAGAATTGATTTTAGATTGTAAGATACTAAAGATACTCGCACATACATAGTTAAATTGTTCCAGTAGCTGGCAAGAGAAATCACAAAGATCATCTTTGAATTATGCATTTGCCCAATGCAAAGTTGTGGTTCCCCAATAAAACATTAGCATTAACATTAGAAAAAGAGAGACATTAACAGTCATGTGTTTAGGAAGGAAAAGCCAATTTACAACTATCAAAATAATTACCCTTTCATTACAACTGCTGCACAGAACTGGCTTTGGCTTATTTTTCTTTATAGTCTGACAAACGCTGTATCTTATTCTAATGCAACAAGGATGTGCTTTTACACTGCCGGTGATATTTGGACTTTTTTTCATAGCTTAAGAAAGTGTGTTTAGTGTATGGATGCAGGCCAACAAACTGTGACTCAATTCAGACAAGATGGAGGTTTCTGTGGTGGTTTTTCAATAGAGTAGCATTTGTACAAGGCGTTCTTGTAAAACCTGCCTGGGGTGCTCCTGAGTCCATTTTTGTCATTAGTGGCACAGCTGGCTTTTGTGGATCCTGGGATCCATATGTTAGCGACCTCCAATCTTGATTAGTGCAGCACATTACACATATAGAGGTGCATGTTAAAGTTTCAGTTGGCTGTAAGCTTGCTAGTTGTTACTTGAGATTATGGCAATACTCTGTCATCTTCACTGACTTCCATTTCTGGACCTTAACCAAAGTGATGATATTGACCTTGTTGAACTTTTATGTTGAAAAATCTCAGAATCCAAAAGAGAGATTCTTTCCAGATATATGTGTCCAGAAAACCTTCTTAGGAAGTTTGTAAATCTGGCATTGTAAAGTTGCATATTATTATACTGTGTTTCTATTGTAAGGGTCTAACCTCCCTAAAGGCATCAGATCCTGACTGATCGTGGAAGCTAAAATATATAAATTCCTAAAGGCAAACTTTGGTTTTGCCATTTTATATAAGGGAGACCATTTTACTGCATTTAATGGGACTTGACCATTCATGGATTTTGGTAGCCAAGGGGGACAAGGTCCTGGAACCAAACAGCAGTGGATACCAAGGGCACACTATAATCCTTCCCTTAAGATGTTATGTAGAATATGCTCTATCACCCATTTGGATTACTAGGAAAAACATGTGAGATGGAAATGTTTTCATTTAACCATCTCTTCTCAAAAACCAGCACTTTTTAAATTACATAATTGCTCCCTTTTGGAAGCTGAAAATTTCTCCCTAGAATTTAACAAGAAGACTGTGAAAAATCCAGACTTTCGATAGACTCTCTTCTAATAATTAGAGAAATTGTTTTTGAATGCAGCTTCTACAATTCTAAATTACTCAAAAGCTGGAGAACTTTGCACGCTGTAGTACAAAACTATAGTTTTGTGCCACACTGAATGGATATCTCAACTCAATGCATTTCCCCTGGAAATATACTTTCAAATAGGAATACAACAGATGAAATATCTAGACTGGGATCCTCTGGCAAGGAAATACACATCTAAGTCCTTTTATGACAACAGAGCATACTTGCGATAATGTGTCTTCTTTTTGGATTCAAAACAAATTCAAGAAAAAGTCACCACGGTTTGGTTGGCATCTAGTCATCATTCAAAAGATGCTACAGTTAAGCATAAAACCCTCCACACAACTATGAAAACCACTCAACTTTCTCTGCCTTCCAAAATTAAGATTAATTGGTATTTGTAAGGATGATGCGTTGAAGTACTCAGTGAACATCTGCTACTATATGGCTTACACAGTAATTTTTCAAATGGATGCTTTTCAAAATTTCTATCATGTCTTATTTAAAACTCATCTAGAGCCCTCCAAAGAGGGGACAGAAAAGAGTGGGGCTTGTTTTAAGCAGGAAAGAAAAGTCCTCACTAAGATTTCTTTGCTAAGAAAGAGGTGTGAAATTCATGCAACAGAAAATATCACAGAATTACTTAATGTACTGTTTGTTTTAATTTTACAGAACACAAAAATATTTTCCATTTCCCAACCAGCCATGCTCTTTGAAGATTAAGTATTAAGCAGAGATTAAATACTGTAATAGTCTAAGCTGTTTGTCTGTAATTAAGTGGAAAGTAAATATTATGGTGTTACTCAACTTTGCATTCACATTTCCTCCGCATGAGGTTTCCTCATATCACAGTGTGTTACTTTAACCTAAAAGTCCTACACCTGACAATAGTCCTATTATTAATAATACAAGGTTGGGAAACCCCATCTGCTCCTGGCACATTAAAGTGCCACCACCAGGTATATCCATGAAAATGGGTGAAAAACAAAAGTAGGACAGTACACCTCACTTGCAAATTTCCCCAGTAACAGCTCTACCAAAACAGGTCAGAGTTAACACTATATGAGCCCTTAACCTGCTCTTGAATGAGTATGGCTAGACGGTTGGTAAACCTGGCCTCCTAGGAAACCTCTGAAGAGGGTGGACTGTTGTGGGGGACAGGTCCCACACTTCTGAGCCGCCTTCATCCAAAGGCCACCTTACCTTTGCCATTGGACTTATTCCTCTGTGCAGAGGTGACAACAGAATGATTGTCCTGTGATGATCTGTGCACAGAGCAACAAAAATTGCCTTTTTCTTGGTCTGGACAAAAGAAAGCCTCCCTACAGCTGACCTTTCAGTGCGGACCAATAGAGGAGGTGGGGCCTAGGAATGAAAGAAGGCACCCTGATAACCTGGATCCACTGGTATCACTAGGTGTGTGGGGCCCACACCAGAAGAGGAGTGACACCCAATTGGGCCCTCCTCCCACTATGGGGTGAGAAAGGGTGTACATGCTTCTCCCAGCTTTGCCACAGTGGCAGCTCCCTCCTGAGGCTGCCACCACAGCAAAGGAAAAGTATGAGCACACCCTTGTGGTCACCACCACACTTCTTGGGCAGCCCCCCCCCCCCACCTCACTGCACTGGGTGAAACCAGGGATGAGGTTACCACTGCCTGGATCCAGCCTGTTGGTTGGAGATTCCCCATCCTGCATGCTGGTTATGCTATTTTTTTAATAACCATACCTTCGTAAGCTGTTTTACATACTGCAAAATTACATTGAAACAAAAATACTACATAGATGACTCCATACTAGATGCTTTTGAATAATTAAATGTGTTTTATAGTTTACAGTACTGGTGAAGCAGAGTTAACCTACATTGCATTATGTAACATCTCATCTTCTTTCATCCCATTTTAGTCTTTGTTTAATCAGGACACACACCACATAAGAAAAAATGTGAGTGGCGCTGTACAAAGTAATTTGAATTTGTGCTGTTTTGTGAGGTCAGTGGAATGGCAAACTGCTTATCATGGCTTCTTTCCTCTCTCTTTTATGTATTTTTAAATAGCTATTGGGTACCACATTTGGAGAGGAAGGGTGCTGGTGGTATACAGAGCTCTGTTCTGGCTCTGAAGCAGTGGCACCACCAGCGCCCAACTTTTAGGACTTAAAAAAAGAAAAGAAAAGCAAGGCATCAGCAATACTCTCAATTCCAGAAAACTCTTGAAACTGTTTCACGGGTCAAATCCTAGGACCAAAACAGCACTGAAACAGATGTGAGTCTCTCCATGTTGTTGACTGTCAATGCCAACACCCTTGCTCATGCATTACAATTATGGAGAACACAGATACTCCTGATCCTCCATCATGTGAAAGGTTATACTGTTCCAAATAACATACAAATTGTGTATAACTAGAATCATAGAATCATAGAGTTGGAAGAGACCACACAAGGGCCATCCAGTCTAGAATATAACTATTATTTTACAGCTGCTCAGGCATCCCAATTTCACTACATCTTACTTACTTCAGTAGATCTAGGTCTAGGTTTTGGTGGGGGGGGGGGGGGGGGAGTCAGTAAGCACAGTTGTCATTAACTTTTCTGTAAACACTATTGTATTGTCTTCAATTGTGACACTCAATCATTCTCAATATGTAAGAATGCTGCCTTGAGTCCTTATATTGGGAGAAAGGTAAGATATAAGTAAATAAAATACTAGTATCACTACTAATAATAACAACAAATATGTTCCCAATATTTTATGTTCCTAATATATGCTGGTTTCAAATACCTAAAAATTACTATAGAAAAAACACACTGAAATAAACAAGATGCTGCTTAGTTCTTTTTACCAAACAACTACATTCTAAGGCTATAGGTGTGTATTTCCCTTGCTATGTAAGCACCCTCTTTTCTTGACAATTTCATTTCCTGCACTCTTCAGCAACCCAGACAGATAAGTATTTAATGTACAATGTGACTGTGATTAAATTTTCAAAGGCATTCTTCATCTGGATCCCAGCTGGTATAGCATCTCACTTACCCCTGCAACATTCCACCAGAAGTCCATTATTGACTTGTTGAGCCTTAGATGAAGGTGCTAGGTTTAAAATCTCCAAATTTGAACCAAATTCATTATTTCTTAATGAAAGAAGAGAGTTTTCCACTTTAGGGAACCACTTAATTGGGAAGCCCACTTGGCTTTTTTCACATTGGGATATCCTGGATAAAAGAAAAGCAGGTTTTAATGTTGCTAAATTACTGGAAGCTTTCTTAATTCTCATTATGGAATTGGTAGGTTGGAAGCTACAGTTCCAGGTTTTGGAGAAGGAGCTGTACATATTTCCCTCAGTGGGTGCCCCAACACTGACCAGATGCTTTCATTCTCTGGTACCACTTGGCCACCCTGTGGCAGGCGACAGTTTGCCTCTATACTTCCAGCTTGGACTCTCACACATGGGCTAAAATGGAGGCAACACCAACAATGCTATAGAACAGAATTGGTGCACCCACTCTGCTCCTGGCACATTCAAGTGCCACCACCAGGTACATCCACAAACATGGGTGAAAAACAGAAGTAGGGACAGTCCACCTCATTTGCAAGTTTCCCCAGTAACAGCTCTACCAAAACAGGTCAGAGTTAACACTTTATGAGTCCTGAACCTGCTCATGAAGGAGTATGGCTAGAAGGTAGGCAACAGCAGCACCATCACTTCCAGTAGTAGCAGTGGGGGAATAGATCCAGGCCAGGGGAAATCCAACAACCATCAACAATGACAATGTCATTTTTAAAAAAGAACTGTTTGCTCTCAGTTCTAGCAAAATGAACCACTTTGAACATTCTACAAGTGCAATATGAATGCCAGATGACTAGTTGAATTTTTTTGGCATACCTTTCTTCTGAGTGGTGAATAGGTTACAAGACAGCACAATGTATATAAAAACAGTTCTTTCACTTCACCTTTGTAAGATGGGGTGGGCTCTGTTAACCCAAACTCCCCCCCCCCCCCGCCGTGATGTTGCTAGACTGCAGCTTCCAACATTCCTCATGACTGGTTATGCTGGTTTGAACTAATGGAATTTGTAGTCCAATAACCTTTGTACAGCTACATGATTTCTACCCCTTGTGGGCTAGGAGGCAATACAAAAATACTTTAAATAACTAAAAAAGAGAGAAGAAATAAAGTCACAGTGCTAAGTTTGACATCTACTGCTGTCTTTTAAATATGAATATATGAAGCAATTAAGAATATGACTTGTCTGCTGTCCTCCAAATTTTAATTTATTTGCCATATATCCCTCAGTGTGCAGGGCAAACTGTTGCTTCTTGTATTCTAAGAAAGGCCATACTTTGTTGTATTGCTTTTTTTTGTTGTTGTCTTTATTTATAAAGCGCTGTAGATTTACACAGCGCTGTACATCCAAACAATATCAATAAATTTTGCATTTTTTTGCTTTTGTAGAAACTGTTACTTTAAATTAAACAAAAGTCAAACTTAACCAAAAAAAACAACAACTATCAACAACCCACATACCAATGCATATGTGGCACAGAAGCCTACAGGTGATCAATCACACTGATGCTCTGCACTGAAAGCCAATTGTGCCTTGCAAATATGTTATTTATTGTTTCCAAGGCCCATGGAACACAATTAAGTGTCCAGCCATTGACTGTTCTCTCTCTCCTAAAGGAAAAAAAAAGTCTAATCTAGGAAAAAGTAGCAGCAGTTGGCACAGGTTGTCGCTGTTGTGTGCCTTCAGGTCACTTCTGACTTATAGAGACCCTAAGGCAAACCTATCGTGGCATTTTCTTAGCAAGATTTGTTCAGAAGAGAATTGTGATTGCCATCCTCTGAGGCTGAAAGTGTGTGACTTTCCCAAGATCACCCAGTGGGTTTCCATGGCTAAGCAGGGATTTAAACCCTGGTCTCCAGAGTCACAGTTCAACACTCAAACCACTACACCGTACTGCGGGGTTCAGCTGGCTAGAAAAGATTAGGATAGTTTCTTTTGCCACCAGGTATGTTGAGGCTAAATGAGACAGCTCATGAAACTGAAAGGAAATGGTACTGAATGAAACAATTGAGCAAGGAGGAAACAGTTCTCCAATGTTGCCAGAATCAGCCCAGTGCAATTCGGAAACCAAAGTTTCCTTCCTAGGGGGCAATCAGCAACTTGCAAAAGCAAGTTCTTTGCCTTTCTCAGACTGAGTCAGCAAGAGAAAAGAAGGTGAAAGAGTTTGCTTTCACTGCTTGCCAATTGCCGCAAGGAAGGAAACTGGTTTCTCAATCACTTTGGGCTTGAATAAATTCTGGCCTGTCTGGGAATTTTTTCTCCTCCTGTTCATCAGGAACTAAACTGAAAATCTCACGATCTCTTCTGGAAAAATGATGTTCAGAATGGCATTTCTACCAGGTGTTAATTAAGAAGTCCTAGATATGGCATCCGTACAAGAAAGACCTGAATTCACCCCAGCTGTGGATAAGTTGCTATTCATTCCCATTATCTATTGTTTTCTGACAGTCTCCTCATCTGTAAAAATTACAAGGCAGACAGGTACAAATAATGTACCCATCACATCTGACCAATATAAAGGGTTGTGAATTTCATTTAGCCAATTTAAGGAAGGAGGTATCAAAATTTGCAATTCTTTATAAATTAAAAGAAAAGAATTTGCAATTTGGAAAAAAATATTACTGTGGGAGAAAATGAAATTGACAAGCCTGTCTTCCTACTGTAAAATATTTCTGAGTGTCTGAATTTGACATTTTTTTAATATCATTATGGGAATGACCCTAAGTGCAGACTTTCCCCTTCATGTGCATTGGACATTTCCTCTTCTGATGCTGATGTGAAGAAGAAACTTAACACAGTTATGGTACATTTGAATATAAACTATGGCTAATATCTTGACTATGATGCATCCAAAAACATCAGGCTCAGAAATCAAAGTCAGAAGTTGGCTTCCTTCAGTAAAGAATAATTAAGACCAATAATACTTTCTCTTGGCCCAAACATTATGCTAAATTGCAGTTACTCAGACTCAAAAACCACCACTTCTGATGGTCAAGAGCGGAAACCCAACAAGTATCTAATATCCAAATTAACTCCACCTCTTAGGTACAGGATGTTGGCACATTGGGTGCATTTGAATGACACAACTGTGGGTACCCTGGCTTGTCATGTGCAACAATGGTGCTTCTTGATGCTTTTCAACAACTCCTATGTTCAGCAGGAGCAGCTTAAAAAAAATCAGAGAGCTTGCAGGTTGTGTATTGTGTTATCAGAAGTAGGTGCTTTTCTCTCTCTGGCTTCTTTCTCTCCCATCAGTCCAGACAAACAAAGCATGATTTCTTTCTCTGGTATGCTGGGAGACCAGCATAGCAAACAAAATATGTTTGTCTGCCCATTCACTTAAAACAATAATCAAAACATAGAATGAAAGTCTATGGTTTATTCTGCTGTTCCTGCTACAAGCTGAAATGGTGGAGTAAAATGTTCCAGATATTCTGGTTTAATCTATATGTAAGCCACTTTGATATCTATTTAGAAGAAAAGTTGTCTATAAATCAAATATCGAGCCATTGTGGTGTAGTGGTTTAATTGTCCCACTATAAATCTAGAGACCATGAAACCCGCTGGGTGACCTTGGGCAAGTCACACTCTCTCAGTCTCACAAGAAGAAAGTGGCAAACTTCTGAACAAACCTTGTCAAGAAAACCCCATGATAGGTTCACTTTAGGATCACCCTAAATTGAAACTATTTTCTAAATTTCAAGAAAACCTCATCATCCCTATGTTTCCAATTACTCCTGATTCACAAAACCCACCACTTTATTCCCATTTGCTCCTGATGCTACATACTAAATTAAAAGTTAACAGGTTCAAAGCACAAATAGATGGTTATGGGTACAAAACACCTCAGAAGTTTTATGAAGACCTATTTAAGCACGTAGTTCTCAGAACATTGCTTCTGAAAAGGTGGCTACCATCATACATACACTATTAGGTACTCTTTCTGGAACATTTCAAAACAGAACCTGCTTTACACTATACTAAGATACAGGATCCATCTGTCTGCAAATCCTGGTTACAATAGAATCTCAGCTTGATTAATCACCTCCTAATGCATATGGGTTATATCAAAATCAGATCATTAATATAGTTAATCACTGAAGAAGGAGAGACAGTGACTTCAATAATGCAATAAAAACATCAGAAAGGCACTAAAAGTACATATGGATCCTTAGAGCAAATCGTGAACAACTATTTGGTGCTACTAACAAGACTCAATTCCTCCAGGAAGCTTTTGTAGTGGTTATGAGAAATGGGTATGAATGACTGAAGCATAAATTGAGAAGTCATAAGCCATCACTCTGAAAACAGGGGGGAGGAAAGGAAAAGGAATACCCAGCTAACTCATTACAGCTATTCTTCTCTTATAGTGAAAAGCCATGTGAATCCAGAAATCCAAATGTTGTAAAATATTTTATTCCTCATGCTTTCTTGACAATATCCCCACATCTCTTCCCTGCAAACAAAATACCTCCTTTTCTATGAAACAAAAACAAGGGCACCATGAATAGCTCTGCACATTTTAAGAGTTAGGACTCTCCAGTGTTCCAGATTGGTTGATGTATTGAACCTACAGGTGTTTATGATTGTCATTCAGATCAATTTGCCTATTGCATCCAGCTGCACATACAGCAAAGAATGTACCAAAGACAAAAAGGAGGCAGCTAAAAATTGGGAACCTTTCATATCAGGATGTAATGCATTTTGGAACACAAGATATAAATCAATTGTTCAATTTATATTTTGGCTTTCTAAATCAATAACCAATGAATGGGTTCAGATCAGCTGAAAAATGAAGATGTTATTCATAGAATCACAGAACTGGAAGATACCCCAAGGGCCATGAAGTCCAATTCCCCCTGCCATGCAGGAATACACAAACATAGCACTCCTGACAAATGACCCATCCACTCTCTCATTTAAAAATTTCCAAAGTGTTGATTGAAAAGATGAAAAAACAAAGAATAATATAATCTTTATTTCTGTTGAAAAATAAGAAAACACTGTGTATAACATAAGTATTTGAATCAAATACAGACAAAACATACAAATTATCAAGAGCAACAATGGCAAGCAAAACAATACAAAATAGCAAAGATACTAAACAATAGAAACTATAATGAAGCAGGGTAAGTAAATATAGTGCAAAAGGAAAGGGGCTAAGAGAGAGAATTACAAAAGAAATCTAGCCTTATAAAGGCTCAGTACATACAGCTGAAGGCCATTTCCATCTCAGCAGCTCCCCATTAACTCTATCATGACCAAAGTTCTAGATCTTGGCCATATTTCAACATCAAGAAGAAGACTCCATCTGGTGATTAATAATAATAATAATAATAATAATAATAATAATAATAATAATAATAATATTTATTTGTATACCGCCCTCTGGCAAACCAATCCGGGCGGTTAACAACATTAAATATAAATATGACAATTAAAAACACTTTATCCCTCCCCCCTTAAGACAGTATTAAACCGTATATTAAAACACAATATCAATGCATAAAAAACAGACAGTGTGTTCCCCGTTCAGACAGCTTCTGGAGGTTCTTCCTAATGTTGAGGACGAATCTCTTTTCCAGTGGTTTGAGTCTATTGCTTCGTTCTTCGTCCCAGCTAAAAATCTCTAATCTGATAAGGGTTTGAATTCTGCTTCTATATTCTGAAATATTAGCTACTGATCCTAATGTGGTGTCATCTGCAAAATCTGATAAGCATGCTCTCTATTCCATTACACAAGTCATTGATAAAAGGTATTGACTAGCACTGGGCCCAGGCCAATACAAAACCCTGTGGCACCCTGCTAGTCACTTCTCTCCAGGGTGAGGAGGAGCCATTGTCAAGTACCTTTTAGGTTTAGGTAGTTAACCAATTACAAATCCACCTAACTGTAGCATTGTCTAGTCCACATTTTACTAGTTGCCATGACAGAAGAGTGGTCAATCTACTCTAAATTTTACTGGTGGTTTCAAAAGAGTTGTCCAAGGTGCTGAACCTTTGTTGGTGATAGATTCAGCATTCTGGATACCTCCTTTAAAGTCTGTACTAAAACCCACAGTCTGTGTGAGTGTGTGTGGCCTATGGTGATCATAAGGCAACTCTATCGAGAGGTTTTCTTAGCAAGTTCTGTACAGAGTGGGTTTGGCTTTGTCTTCCTTGGAGGCTGAGAGAGTGTGACTTGCCCAAAGTCAGCCAGTAGGTTTCAATGGCAGTGTGGGGATTTGAATCCTGATCTCAGAGAGTTTTAATCCAACGCTCACAACACTAAACCACACTCACTGCCCTTGATACAGAAGCCATCAGCTTCCACTGCCTCTTTCTCATCATCTTCTAGCTTGCAATTGAAGAGATGGGCCTCTTGAGAAGAAGCCACGCACACACACTCACACACACACAGAGAGAGAGAGAGAGAGAGAGAGAGAGAGAGAGAGAGACGTTTCTGTTTCAACGGGGAAAAGCCAGAAACCAATTAAATGGGGAGGAAACCACCAAATGGTATGGACAGCAAGAAATAATGCAATTTCTGAAACTTAACCCAGCATGGATAATCTTTTCTCCATGTTTTTAGAAAGTTTTTCAATGTTCACTGATGAAGCATCAAAAGTATCAGAAACAGCACAACAGGCAATGAATCTGGAATATAGTTTCTGCATTACTGTTTGAGGTTAGACGCATCCAAGCCACACCAGGTTACACCAAATTAAGTACACTCATATACAAGTGATTATTCAAACTGACCTATCTTCTATATCTGGGAAATTCAGCCAGAAAAATCACTCCCACACACATTTGAAATCCCAAACCCACCAATCCTGTGGGAAGCTGAGACATCAATGCTGTGGTTTCCTTCTCCAAGCAATGCTAACCCTTGGGGGCAAATGGGAATTGCTCCCATGTTTTCCGAAAGAGCTTCTCAAAGCTGAATATTTGATCCAAACACATTTAAAACTCTTGTTTTTGAGATATGATACATTAGAAGTCAAGAGCCAAGACTAACAAGTACCTTTCCATAGAAAAGATGGTACAACACAGAGAGAATAAATCATGCACCATCACACACCAAATGTAGTATACAACCGCAATCTGTCCAACCTGGTACCACAACAGTAGGCCTCATTCCCCCATCTTAAGGAGAACAAATTCTATTCCATCCAAGATTGTACACTGTCAAATATTTCTATTGCTCTAGCTGTTGTCAGTTTTATACAAGCTGGTAGCTGGAAAGCTTATACTGTATGCAATCTGTGGCTTTTTCTCCTTCTCCATATGCAAACAAATTTATTTAGAAGGGGGAAACAGTCTCCTATCAGTCTATTATCCATGATGCCCCCTTAGGTCAGTACCATGGGCCAATTAGTTATACCCAGTTTTAGCCCAGAAAAATAAAGTGTAAACTCAGATTTCAAATGCAGATTGAGAGCTAGCAGGTTATTAGTTAACAGAAGTGGCCTAACTGAGCTGTGAATCAGGATGTTCTGTATTCAGATACTTCCTCGGCCATTCATTCTCCATGGGGTCATAGATAAACAACTGTCTTTCAGCCGGAAAGTCTTCAATTTGCAATCTGGAAGTAATACGTGACTTCTTTACAGGATAGTCTTAATGGTTAGTGAAAGAATGTTCATCAAATATCCAAATACTTTGAAGTGATGTATATGTTCTAAGAATTATTAATAGATTTGAGCTGCAATCTTGAATGCACACTCACCTGAGACTAACTCCCACCAAATGCAATGGGAATTACTTCTAAGTATATGCTTGTAGATTAGTCAATATGTGCATCTTGTGGTCCTTGAACAGCAAATTGCATATATTTACTTTAAGAATTTCCTGGTTCAAATAAGTACAAATAGACTCTAGAGAGGAAATGAATTCCATGGAGGATACATCTGGATTGATTAGCTTCAACTGTGAATGGCAGTCGTTTTTAATTGATTCAGGATACATTAAAGGAGCACAAATATTAGGCAATCCATTTGTTCCATCACTGCTTCAAACAGACTAACAATTAAAACTGTATCATCTAATGTTACCACTGAGAGATGTTATTTGTAATGAAAATGTAATTAAATTCTCTAATATGGAAGGAACAAAAATATTTAGAAAATTCGCACACTGAAAATTATCAGATGCAGTAACAGAAAAGGTTTTCTACTTGCTTTATGTTATTTGTTACTCTCTTTGCTCTCAAAAACACCTTGCCATGAACAAGGATACAAAATGACAATTCTCTCATTTCATCTGAAAAATTCCTGTCATCAGAACATTCTTTCAATACTTCAGAGGAAGTATAATAGACTTCAAGAATGTAGGCTTCCCATTCTAAAGGGCACTATTTTCTACCAGCACTGCCTTCTTTCTTTTGGCCTGTCCTTTTGTAAAGTTGACTCTATCAAGGTTTCCCCCCCCCCCCCTTTCCTACAATTTCCACTTCAACCTGCACTTCAGTGCCCTCAGGTCTCATGCTTTCTCAGCTTCTGTCCTAGACGCCTGGTTTCCTGTGTTTATCCTCCTTGTTTGTCCCTTTGTGCCTATTTCATCACTTTTCTATTGCTGAGATGCATTATATACTGTACAGATATTCACTACATGGTTGCACTGAATACAACACATTCTCCAACATTTCAGATGAAAACCAAAACACATGTGGTAAAGGTGGCAAAAGTTATTAATGAGGTATAGCTAGGAGAGGCTGCAGTACTTTGCCTTTGCTTGCATTTACTGTGAAGGGCAGAGATCTGTCCCCTTCTCTGCATTCCCCACTCAAAGTTAATTGAGTATAAACTACTTTTATATTTGGAATTCAGTTTGCAGCAGGTGAAGTAAGCTGGGGACAAATGTGGCAGGAGACAGAAACTGACATATTTTAAGAACAGCTGAAATTGTGGAATCCCAGAGGATTAATTGGGATAGTCACTGCCAGATTGGGGCAATTGCAAGGTATGCATACAGAGAGCCAATATCCCTTTCCAGTTTCGGTCTCAAGTCTTCCCTTTTCTCTTCAATGTTTTTGTGACATCATCAAAACTCATCCAAGGGTTATAAAGATCTCAAAGCCAGAAAGATTATGATTATGTTTGCCTCTGATTTTATCCTATTTAAAATTGGTTCATATGTTGTGGGTAGAGATACTGGCAAAACTTATCCTATTTTTTGATCAAATAATACATGTTTGGTTTGACAGCCCTTTCAGTTACATCCACAAAGGTAAAAAAGTAATCCTAAGGAAAATGATGGATTGCTTTCACGTAACAGCTTCTGGTCTTTTGTATGTCTAAAACATTGCTGGGCTCTTATAGCAGAGTGGAAATAACAATCCTCCTGCCTTGTGGGGTGTTCTGTCTTTAATAAAATCCCCCTCATTCTAAGAAAAAGGAAAGAAGTTAATACTGCTCACTTCTAAATGCTCACCTGTGTTGAGGCCTGGGAAGGCTGTGGATCTACTCTACTCATGACATTCCCATCTTTGTTGTTGTTGACTTTGACTTATGCCTATCCCATGAATAAGAGACTTCCATGTCAACCTATCCTCAGGCCTTGCAGACTACAGAAATGTCTCCAGTGTTTTGCAGAGTCCAAGAATGGCATTTTCCATAAGATCAGAGCTTTGTCTAAGCCAGGAACATACATAATATGGCACTCAAAATGTGGATAACCTGTAATTCTCAGTAGCCCTTGTCAGAACACCAAAGAGATTTATGTTGAGAACAACCAATCCCTAGTCAAAGACATTTGAAAGTTCTCTGGCACTGCCTGCTATCTAAATGGGTAAACTGACATGCAGAGAAACCCTACATTCAGGGTTATTAGATATCAGCAAACAGGTGTATACATGCTTGCTCTTTCCTCACAGAAATTAGATACTTGCAAAATGCCAAACTACTTTCAGACAGCAATGTGGAAAAGATTTAATATGCACACAGTTAATAGTCTATACTTAACTATTAGTCAGCCTCATGTATAAGTCGAGGGCAGGTTGGGGGGTGGGGCAAAATTATGGATTTTGATATAACCCTTGGATAAGTAGAGGGTAAAACTTGGAGACAAGCAATAAAGGATCTAAATGATGAAGCAAAGGAGAACAATGCCAAAGAACCTACAAAATTCTGGTATGCATAAGGGTATTGACTCAGACTAAACACCGGATGGAACAGGGGGGGGGGGGGGGGGGTGTCAGTGCTTCCAGGGCAGAGTGCACTGTTGTCTTTCACCAGAGGATGGTTCCCTTTCTAATGAGAGTTGAAGTATAGTATTTGACTGTTCCATAGATAAGTTGACCTACGGTAGGTTTGGGGGGTCAATTTATTTGACTAAAATTTATAGACTTATGTATATACAGCAGTTAGTTAGCTAGCTAGTTCTGCAGGTGCACTGCATTTAAGAAATTGCATTTGATGCACTGCATTTAAGAAATGTGTACCAAGTTTTGTGGGGATTGCAATTTCAATTGACAGAAATCTGGGAGATGTGTATCTTTCCCCCCCAAATGGAACAGCTTGCCCTCAAAATTCCCAATCATCCTTTCAAAGATGATTTACAAGGGGAAAGTCTCTCTCTGATGAAGGGAAGCAAAATGACAAGCACATATATTCACAACATATCTTAGGTCCTAATTCAGTATAGATTCCAAATGTGTCTCTAGGCTAAGGCAAAATTGGCTGAGTGACATATGAAGCATAACACATCACTTGCCACATACAATAGAACATTTTGCTGGGCAGAAATTCTTGTCTCCTTTTAAATATGTAGATTATACTCAATTTATGAAAAAAAGCATCACTCCTCAACTTCAAACAATTCCATCTTAGGACAGTATTTTTTTTAAAAAAAAAAAAAAAAGCACAAGCCATATGGCAATATGAAAAAGCAGTAAATGAAATTCTGGCCAAAAGCCTTTTGATTCCTCCTTTCCTCCCTGAGGAAAAGCAATGAATGCCAGATGTTCTAGTGAAATGTCTTCATATCTTCCATTGTAGCCGATCTGTCTCAGACAGCCACAATGCATTTTATTTATTATTACACAGGGGTCAAGAGGTGTTCAGCAGATTTATATGAAAGCTGCAGACGTTTTCAGTCTCCCCCCCCCCCCCGCACCATTTAATACACCAAAGCAATTAAACAAGTATTAAAACCTCTCATTGTTTCCCCCTTTAAGTCTTATATGATGAGCTCATCAAGACCAACAAAGCATCCCATTTTCAGGTTGCCTGTAAATATCACAAAAAAAATGTCTAAGCATTAGGCTGTAGGATATAGAGCAACAAGAACTATGTACAAGGGAGGGGGTGTCTTGTGTAGGGTGTGAGTGTGGCAGGGTCAACAATCACAAGATGCCGGGGAATTACTAAGCAGTAGGCCAGCCTAACTGACACTGTTTTACCCTTGCCCTGTTCACAGGTTTTAATACTGAATCTGTTGTGAAAAGGCTAATCCTGGCTGAGATTGCATTAAGCCAAGCGACTTCCTTTGTGGTTCTGACTCTGCCTGCAATGTTTTCTTACAAATCTCTATTGAGAGAGCAACCCAGTGACTCCTCTATGCTCCGTTAAATCATCTACCAGTTTCTCCTCTTTGAGGAAGGCCAGTATGAAATGCCTAAGGCAAACATTATTCATAACACCAGGCAAATCCTTCAAATGGCACCCTCAGTAGGTGAAACAGCTTCCTAGAGAGACTCTAAAAGAGAAGTAGTTAGCAGTCTTTATGAAATGATTATTACTTGTGTCCTGGCAGACCATTTCTCAGTTCTGATCATAGAGGCCTTAATAGTAGACATATCTTCTGCTACTGCATACTATCAATTTGGTTTTGGGGGGTGTGCCCGCCTTCAAGCTGCTAGTTAACGTATGGCAACCCCATGAATTTCATAGGGTTTTCTTGAACAAGGAATACTCAGAGATGGTTTTGCCAGTTCTTTCCTACAAAACATAGCCTACAGCATCTGATATTCATTAGAAAATTAAATGAAATTGCACATAAAAGGCAAGGGTAGAAGAACAGTTAGGTTTGAAATACATTGAAATGAATTTGCAGTTAAAATCTTTAAAACCGAGAATACACCTTCAGTGTGTAATTCATGTGCACTATGTCTAAAGAAGAAGAAGGAAAAGGAGAAGAAGAAGAAGGAGAAGAAGACTGAGTGAAAAACTTATATTTCCATACATTACAGTATAAAATTGAATATTTCTATGGATCTTCTACAGAGTTCTCAACTTCCAAGTATCTACTAGAAACAGCAAATTTCTGGAACTTTCCCATGGACTCCTGTTAAGTATTGGCATGTTTTTTCAATAGAGATAGTGCTTGCATTGAGTTCAGTATTTAATCTAGTTCCAGGGACAAATCCAACTTTGGAAGACTTTGTTATTTGGACAGATACTCTGGCTCTCAAAGCTGTTTATTTCATGAGCTTAGTTTTACTGGGTTTTGACAGTTAATAGAAGAATTGATGGCTTAGTAAGTGATCTATACCATGCCCAGCCATCTTCAATAACAATTTTAGGGAAAGATATTTTTGAATCTGGCATTCTGAATGACTTCACTGCAGTTCAGATTTGTTGTAAAGGGAGCTTTAGACAACCCTAAGAGCAAACCTATGTACCCTCAGAATAATCAGAGGTCTTTTTTCTACACAACGTGAACTTAATGTCTTAAAACAGCAGACATACATCAGGTCTGGTAATCCAAAGTATTTGCCAGTGAAAAATGGGCACGGTCAAGGAAAGTTTGGAGACATTCCTTTAAAAGTTCTACTGAGTGATGTCAACAGTGCATGGGAGTGGCATCTCTTGCTTTTTCCCAGCTAAAAATGCACCCCCTCCCCCTCCCCTTCCCCCTATAAATAGCTTGCTCAGTTTTTCTTTTCACTAATTGCTTGAGAAGTCTTTACCCCACTTTTCCTTCCAAAAAAGGATTCACTTGAAGCAGCTGACAGTTATCTAAAAATATAAAAAGTAACTCATCATGAAAACGCATTAACCCAATAAAAGCAGCAGCAGGTCACAATAAAATTAAACCATGTAAGAATCACGTTTGTTTAATGTGAGAGGTCTTCACTTCCCAGCAAAACACAGGTAAAGAAGATTACTTAAAGTTATTTATATGGGTTGCTGCCACTGAAAAAGACTTCTTGTTACTAGCCAGGCCTCTGAAGGCGACACATCCAAGAAAGGTAAAGCAGCTAATTCCAAAGGAGCAGTTCCACGCTAGAAGAAATGGTCCTTCAAATAGCCAGGCTCTTCTGCCAGAATACATCAACCATATACAGTACTATCCTTTCTCCAAGTTATTCTGTAATCCTTACCAGTAGTGCTTTGGCTCTTCCTGAAACAAGAAAGTCCCATTCTCATTAAATAAATGTGTGTGTGTACCTTCACGTTCCTGTCACCTTAGAGTGGCCCCATGAATTTCATACAGTTTTCCTTGTCAAGGAACATTCAGAAGTGGTTTTGACAGTTCTTTCCTCTGAAATGTAGCCCTTCAACTCCTGGTATTCATTGGTGGTCTCCCATCCAAGTACTAACCAAAGCAGACTCTGCTTAGCTTCCAAGATCAGCCTGGATCTGGTGCCTTTAGGGTATTCCATGCACCTTTCCCAGTACAGTATCATAAGCAATAAAGCCAAGGGAAGCCCTCCTAAACTCCAAATGGCTTCTAGCTACTTCCAGCTTGGTGGAGAACATCCTCTTGGTTTGTTGAGCTGAGGGCTTTAATATCCATATAACACCACATAGTAGCAAAAGAATTAGCCCTATTTTCCAATAGATAGCTAACTATAGGACAGAAACTAAAATACCCTCCTTATTCTACCTTATTTGAGTCATTCTATTCATATATCATTGTCCCCCTGGTCCACAAAAATGGGGGGCCTACCCCTGTGCTGTTTGGTTAATAAAGTTGTGGCCTTTCTTCCAATTCGGTGTCTTGGTCTTTTGTGGCAGCCTCCCTCCTCAGCAACCGTGTGTGTGTGTGTGTGTGTGTGTGTGTGTGTTTTTCAGAGCAAACAAATAGCATAATGTTCCCTGTAGGTAAGGTCATTAGGCCACACAAGAACCTCTGGCTCCCAATTTGGCTCCAGAATGGGGGGAAAGATTGCTAAGCTGTGCAGGAAACTATTGAAGAGGGTTCCTGGCTCCCTTTTAAAAAATCTCAAGGATTCTGCCTTAAGACTTCATTACCATTTGAAAACTGGCAAGAGGCAGCAGCGCACTGGCATGAACACTCAGTTGCCAAAGTTCAGTCTATATCAGTTTTGCTTCTCTTTATTCATGCATCCATTTCATCCTGCTACTTTAGGATTAGGATGTTTTGTTAAAGCCATTAAGGCAGTGCTTCTCAAACAAATTCCTTGTGATTCCCTCTACACCTACATGCAGATGTTGTGCACTCTGCAGCTCGACATAGTATATGAATATAAATACTCTGTTTGCTTAGTGTGTATATTTTTGTTTGCACTTTCATGTTCATACAGCCATGTATATTCATCCATGCATATTTTCTAAAGAAATAATATTGTTCAAATCAGAAAAAGTTTTATTTGAATAAATTCAGTACTTAACTCATGTATGCAAATTTTACACCTATTATCTCAACCCACAGTTTGAGAACCACTGCATTAGCATTTTAAACAAAAAACCCATATGAAAATCTGTACACATGTCAAAGTAAACAGTTACAAAGTTTCAGTTTTATGATAACATTAATTTTGCACACATTTTCATACATAATATCAAAACCAAAACATAATTTTTTAAAAAAATCAGAAAATGAGATACGGAGGATAAACACAATAGTAGCTGAGGTCTCCCATGTCAACAGGATGGTACATCTGCTCTGGGTTTTCCTACCAACTTTAAAAGAGCCATCCAAAGTGATAATCTATGAGGGTCACTCAACAAGTATTTAGCCTCACCGCCTGATGGCGCTGCTGTTACAAAAGAGTTTTACCATTGTGCAGTACATTCTTTTAGAAGCCTACTGTCAAAGTTTCAGTCAATTCCCTTCATTTATTTTGTTTTGATAGCCTTTGGAAGCGAGCGTGTCGGTCGGTTTTACAAAAATGGAAAAAGAGCAATATCGTTTGGTGATTTGATTCTTGTTTTTGGAAGGGAAAACGCGCAGTGAAATCAAAGAGAGCTTGGATGCTGTGTACTGTGACTCTTCTCCTTCAGTGGCAACCGTCAAGAATTGGTTCAACGAGTTTGTTCATGGCCGTACGTCGGTTGTTGATGAGCCACGCCCAGGTGCCTCAAAAACAGCTACTACAGAGGAAAACGTAAAAAAACCCACGATCTCGTGTTGGCATACTGCCGATTGAAGGTTCACGAGACAGCTGAGACGGTAGGCATCGCAGAAGGAACGGTGCATCATATTTTACACGAAGAACTGGACAAGAGAAATCTGTCGGCGCGATGGGTGCTGTTCCACCACGACAACGCGCCGGCTCACACCTCCGCGGTCATGGCCAAATTGGGTTAGGAATTGCTGCCCCATCCACTGTATTCCCCAGATTTGGCCCCCTGTGACTTCTTTTTGTTTCCAAACCTGAAAAAGTCACTCGCCGGGAATAGATTTGGGTCGAATGAGGAGGTCATCGCCTCCACGGAGGCCTATTTTGCAGACCTCGGGAAAACATATTTTTCGGACGGGTTGAAAAAGTTGGAGCATCGCTGGGCCAAGTGTATTGAGCTAAAAGGAGACTATGTTGAAAAATAAATCACCACTTTTCCAAAATTTTCATTTTTCTTTTGTAGGCTAAGTATTTATTGAATGACCCTCGTATTTGGGGAAAGAGCTCAGTACACTGGACAGCTTATTCAACATCTTGTGGGGGGGGGGAATCCAGAACAATTTCACCACTCCACCGATATAGAAGCCACCAGCTACCACTGATTGATTCACATGTTGATTGAAACAGGCTGGATCCCAAATGCCATGTGAAGATAATCCAAGAGCCATTGCCATTTCCTGAGCACCATCCCTGCCCTTATTTGGTGAACCATAACCATCAGCCTTCCTCTTTTCTTGCTCTATAGCTATTACTAGAAATCATATCCAGTTCCGGTTGTTGTGTGCATTCAAGTCATGTCTCACTTGTGGAGAGCCAAACACAAACCTATCATGGGGTTTTCTTGATAAAATTTGTTCAGATGGGGATTGCCGTTGCCTTCCACTGAGGCTGCAAAATGTGATTTTCCATGGTTGAGTAGTCTTCTGGAGTCCTACCCTAACTCTTAAACCATGACAACATTTTGGCTTCCAGGTTTGGTACAGAGCATTAATGGTATATTGTTTTTGTGTGGGGGGGAGGGGGGGCACAAGCACAGTCATAATATATGCCCTGCAAAAAAGATCCCAGAATTGCAATGTCACTTAAATATATTTCTGCATGTGTATGGATGAAACACACAGTACCAGGGTGGTTAAATAGTAAAACATTAATAATAATAATAATAATAATAATAATAATAATAATAATAATAATAATAATAATAATAGATTTATTTGTAACCCGCTTTTCCAACTTGTATGATTCAATGCAACATTTTTATGGTCTTACATGCCAGTAATATGACTTAGGGGCTGTGCACACCAGCCCTAAAGGCCAGCCTGAGGATGGAGTCAAGGCGTGGCCCCCACATGATGCATGAACCTGACTCCACCCATAGGATGGTGTGACACCATGCGCCACATCACAGCACTCCTCTGGCACTGCATCCACACAATGCAGTGTCAAAAGAGCACCTTAAAGTTGTGGCGCCATGGTTATTGCATCCTTTCTAGGGTGCAAAAAGGAGTCACTTTTGGCAGCTCCTTTTTGTGCCCTGGAAAGGCCAGATTGGGGCCATGGAATGCGGTTGCCACAGTCCTAATCCAATGCAGCTGAAGGTGGCTGCAGGCTGCCCTTTAGGGGCAGTCTGCACAGCTCCTCATTGAGATTGGCTTAAAAACTTTGGCAAACCTCTTCTATGCTTTTTAAAAGTTACAATGTGCTGGCACTTGGGCACATGCTTTCCTCTGATAGGAACCATCTAGGTCCTCTACACCTGTCCTATCAAACCTCAAGCATGGGCGTTATACTCCCTGTCCCCTCTTTTGAGAGAGGGGTCAAAAAGGTATTATTTTCATCAAGTAATGGCCATTTGGGAGTGCCTCATTCAAAAGCCTGGGGCAAATGTTGAAATAACTGACTGCAGAAATATCATGAAGAACCAAGGTGGTCAAAGCATGAGTGTGCTGAGGAGATCCGCAACCAAAACCACAGAAAATTCAGAGAAAAACAAAACTACCAAACTGTTCAATCACTTTAAAACTTTTAACACATGCAGGTACAGCAGTGAGTTTAAGAGTTAAAAATGTCTCCCTTCAATTTGCTGAAAATTGTTAAGAGAGCACAGTAAACATTACAGATGGCATTTCAGCTGGTTGCAAATATCACATTCCTCAGTTTTGTTCCATTGGAACTGTATTTCCTTGTTTTTAAAGCACCTGCTAGTACAGAATGAGTTAGTAGTTGTTTCACAGTGATCTTGCTTTTCCCCAATCCCTTCAAAAATGGAACCACACTTTAAACAGAACTACTATACTTCCAACTCTCCAAACTGAAGTTGTCTAGAATGTACACACCAATACTTTATGTCTTAACATTCAATAATAATGTCACATCATCTGTTATTTAGTGAAGTTACTGGATTTTGTCATGTCCTGGGTCATAATATGATTGTCACTGAATCATCTGCCATCTGTAATTTATTTATAACTATTATAAATTTCTACCTTCCTTACTCTGAATGAGCTTACTGTATATATTTTATTTTATTTTATTTTAATGCATTTTATTGTATTTCATAGACTGTATTGTTGTATGGTCTAAGTGTTGTAACCCACCTTGATCTTTGGAAAGGCGGGCTAGAAATAAAGTTTTATTATTATTATATTATTATATACTCAGCTATAAGTCGAGAAATTTATACCCAAATATTGACCCTAAAATTTGGGGTCGAATTATACAAGGGTCAATACAGTTACCATGACTTGAGATCGACTGGGGGACAGTTCACAACAACAACAACAAACAGTAATAATGCTCATAAAGCTCCTTTAAAAAGTAGCTCTGATGTCCCACTCTTTGTGCCTCGGCAGCGCTTGCTGAAAGAGCTGCGAGGCACCAGTTTGACTGTGCATGTAGTGATTCCCTTCTCAATCATATCTCCAAACTTTTCTTTCTCCTCTTTGCATTTATTTCCCCATTTTCCCTCCGTTTGCAAACTGATCTCCAAACCTTGCCTCCTCTTTGCATTTCCTCATTTTCCCTACGTTTGCAAGCGGATCTCCAAACCTTTGCTCCTCCTCCTCCTCCTCCTCCTCCTCCTCTTTGCATTTCCTCTGAAAACCAAACTTCTCTTTTCCCCCCTCCACTTCCACTTTGAAGCCAATCTTAAAATCTGTCTCCTAAATTCTGCCCTCGACTTATCCACGGGGCATATCAAAATACAAGATTTTGATCCTAAAACCTTCCCTCGACTTATACATGAGGTCGACTTGTACACGAGTATACACAGTACCTTTTTTCCACTCATTTGGCTTCAGTGGCTTTGGTGGAGATAGGATGATCTTTCTTCTTTGAGCCTTGTGACTGTGAACAATGCTGCCACCAGGGCTGGCCCAACATAGGGCAGAGGCTGCATCCGCACTGCAGAAATAATCCAGTTTGACATCATTTTCACAGCCATGGCTCTATATTATGGAATTCTGAGAATTATAGTTTTATGAGACACTGAGTCTACTCTGCCAGAGAGCTCAGGTACAACAAGAAGGAGTCGTGGCAGTTAAAACGGTATCAAACTGCATTATTTGTGCAGTGTGGATTAGACCAGAGTGAGGCAGCTGCCTTGGACTGCAGATAATTGGGGGTGAGAGTGGGGCATGGCGGTCACAGGCGGTCAGACTTCTTCTCCTGTTCCCTTATCTGGTGGAGTTCCCCAGGGCTCTGTTCTGGGTCCCCTTCTGTTTTCTCTCTACACACTGTCCTTAGGTAAACTCATTAGCTCTTTTGGTTTTTCCTACCATCTGTATGCCGATGACACTCAGTTGTAATGTAATGTAATGTAAAAGTTTATTCGGTCATTGACCAGCAAAGACACCCAGTTGTATCTTTCCACCCCTGACCTTTCTCTAAGGCTTGAACAGCAAGTTTCGTCTTGTCTCACGGCTGTCTCGCAGTGGATGTGCCATCGGCGTTTGAAGCTCAACATGTCCAAGACGGAGCTTCTTGTCTTTCCTCCTAAGTCCACCCTTCAACACTCCTTTTCTGTCTCTGTGGACAACATTTCTATTCAACCAGTCCAGCAAGCCCGCAGTCTTGGTTTTATCTTTGATTCTTCTCTGTCGTGTATCCCTCAGATCCAGACCACAGCCAAGGCTTGTAGATTCTTTTTGTACAATATTGCCAAAATCCGACCATATCTTTCCACCTCTACTGCCAAGATCCTGGT
>NC_056523.1:115478504-115507851 GCF_019175285.1 Sceloporus undulatus | reverse complement strand
CCATGCCCTAGTGGTCTCACGACTTGATTACTGTAACATCCTCCTGGCTGGGCTTCCTCTTTCTCACCTCTGTCCTTTAATTTCTGTCCAGCATTCAGCTTCACGCATTATCACATCTGCCCACCGCTCTGACCACATCTCTCCTGGGTTGGCATCCCTTCACTGGCTCCTACTCCCTTTCCGCATTCAGTATAAGCTCCTGCTGTCCACGTTTAAAGCCCTCCATGGACTGGCCCCTCCTTACTTATCAGACCTTCTTTCTCCTCACCTTCCCACTCGGGCCCTCCGTTCTGGTAGTCAAGGTCTACTATCCCAGCCCAGGATTTCCTCTGCCCCATCTCAGATTCGCCCCTTTTCACTCGCTGCCCCTCACTCCTGGAACCTTCTTCCCCCATAAGCAAGAGCCATCACTTCTTTAACCAGCTTCAAAAAGGAGTTGAAGACCATCCTGTTCAGAGAAGCGTTCCCAGGCATTGCATAATTGTCACTTGCTATTTGATGTTCTTTTGTTGTCTATTTTATTGAATCATTTCCTGCATTGTTATGTATTTTATATGTATTATCCTACTAGAGAGGCCCCTTCCCCACCACCACTCCCTTCTCCTTCTGTGTCGTGTCTTTTTAGATTGTAAGCCTGAGGGCAGGGATCCGTCCAGTTAAAAAGATTGTATGTACAGCGCTGTGTAAATTTACAGCACTTAATAAATAAAGTTTAATCATCATCATCATCATCCTGGCTGCATCAGTGACCATGGAGGGAAAATAAGAATCTGGAAAATTTAGCATGTAAAGCCACTTCTAAGTAAATAAAAAATTGAGTGGAGGGAGCATGCTGCTATAATAGCTCTTACTAAAGGAAATTTAGGGGAAAGGGGAACAGATGCAGATTCACAGGTGGATCAAAAGAGAGATGTAAGCTCAAAAAATTGGGGAGAAGCATTCAGGCCTGTTTATCTCCTGACAACATCTGGGACATGACAGAATCCAAAATGGATTCATCCCCATATTATATTTGTGTGTGTGTGTGTGTGTGTGTGTGTGTGTGTGTGTGTGTGAAGCTCTATTATGAACTGAGCCAGAAGAGAGAAGTTGCCTATCACTAGGATTTTTTTTTTTAAAATTATGCCTTAATGTTTATAGAAGTAATCACATAATAAGCTAACTGACAAAGGGATTGCCAAAGGGACCAATATCACTATACCAAAAAGCTCACTTTGTTTTGATACAGAGAGAGATATTCAAGGCACCTCAGATGCTACAGGCCATTTAACAGAAATATATAGAATCATAGAGTAGGAAGAGACCATTGGGGCCATCCAGTCCAACCCCTGCCATGCAGGAACTCACAATCAAAGTATCCCCAACAGATGGCCGTCCAGCCTCTGTTTAAAGATCATATTCAAAGAATCGTTACCACAAATCAAAGACATAACAAAACATTAGCAGCTCCATAGCTGATCATTACAAGTTTCATTAGACTAATTCTGGTCTCCTAAGATGTACAAAGTTTAGAGCTTATTCATTTGGAAGATTAAAAAACTGGACTTCTTATGAAATAGAAATAACAGGAAGGTCCCAGTGTGTAAAAAGTTCTCTCATCAATTTTCCAGAGCAAATGGCTTCACACATTCAACATTTTTAACTAACTCTGATTGACTAATTGCAGGGCAATCATACATACTTGGACCTTTACAAGACCTTTCAACAAATGTTCATTTTCCAAAGATTAACCATGAGCCTTGAAAATTTAAACTAATAGGTTAAGATGAAAGTAATAAAAACAATTTTGTTGAACCATATTAGGACAATGTTTCAAGCTATTTGCCAAATTCACCTGGTACTGAGCCCAAGGAAAGTGTCAAACAAACTAAGAACAGCATGCAAATTATTCTAAACTAAGCAGTTACTGTGTGCGAAACTTACTATGGGCAAAAGAGTTGCACAGGCAAGATTAGAACCAGGCTTCTCAAGAGAAAGTGTAAATGCATATTCAAATATGTCTTCTGTTGCTGTTACCCTAAACACTTTATTGTATATCTGGCTCCAAATAAAGCTCTAGCATCACTTCAGTGTAAGTAAAATACATGTTGGGAGACACTGTGCTGCCATACAATGTCCATATGCCCCTGCTATGTATTTTATGTACCGATATAATCTTAAAAGTGACTAAGTAAAGTGAATTCATAGACATAGCTATGTTAGACTGTCTTGTAGCACCTTTGAGTCTAGACTCAAGTCTACAAAAGCGCATGCTACCAGTTTCTTTCAGTTAGTCTCAAAGGTGCTACAAGATCCTTTTGCATACATGCAGAATGAGTTGCTGGTGATGAGATGGGAACAATAACCCCTGCCATATACTGTAAAACTGCCCCTTTAGTCTATAGTCTGTGCATCTAATTGTGTCATGAGATAAAGCTTTGCCACTTTAGAGTGCTTCCCTTTCTGTTGTTTCTCCTTTCACCTTGCCTGCCTGGGGCTGAGATAGAGCACATGAGAGCAGCATTTAAAAGCCTACAGTCGCATCTGCTGCCAAAGTCTTTCTGGCAACTTTCCTCCTGGACCTGAGAAATGAAAGGTCGTGGTGTCTCTCAGGGTTCCTACCTCTCTATGTCATCTCAGTAAAAGCAAAACACTGAATTTGGAGAATCTTTGTTTCTCTGCTTCTTTCTAGGCCTGAATCTTTTTCTGCTTTCCTTCTAGTATTCCCAGTGCATTACTGGGGGCTGGATTCAATGGCCCCACATCAATTCTGTAATTATATTTCAAAGAGCGCCAGCTCACCAGTCAAATGCTGTATATAGGTTTAGTGATAGGAATTACAAGGTCCTTTATATAACTTACTAGAACTGCAGCTCCCAGCCTTTTTAACCAATGTATATTCTGACATTGGCTGCCAGGAGTTATTGTCCAAAAATATCTGGAGAACTACACAATTCCAATCCTAAATTTAGAACTTCTTTCTGTCAAGATTACAGACATTTAGGCCACCTTCAGATAAGTGTTTGAAATATCTGAGTGCTTCAGACAAGTACTTTTCCTTCCAAATCCAGGCCATGCCTCACTTATGTAAATGCAGAATATCTGGCTGTGTTTGAGTAACTTGACATTTTATGCAGAAAGCCAGGAATCTTGAGTTTCATTTTTGGCAAAGTCCAGATTCTGCCATTCATGGTTGCAAAAGCATGCATAAAACCCAATCATGCCCTAGTCTTTTAATATTTTGAGCATGTGATAAATTGAAAAGCTTCATTCAGTAAGATAGCAGTTATTTAAAAAAATGAATCCTTGCAAACATCACAGCCTCAGTTTTTGAATGAGGAAACCCAAATTGGACCAGAAGATTAGAGTGAACAGATTTTTTCGGCAACATCTTAAGGGTGGCAAGTGTGCATGTTGGATGTGCCTGAACCACAGACAATGTGTGTTCAGGGTGCTCTCTCCATGGCATGAGGAACAATGGAATAAATTCTTCTAGAACAGGGGCACATAGCCTGAAAAACCCACAAAAAATATGGATGCCAGCCACGAAAGCCTTAGACTTCACACTGGTATTTTACCTGGAATAGACAACAGATGATATTCCAATTGAGTTGCTGCAGTCCACAATGACAGAGTCATCTATAGTGCTAACTAACATATCTCAACAGATATGGAAAACAACAGTCTGGAAACAATCAATATACATCCCCATCCGCAAAAAAAAAGACACAAAAGATTTCAGCAACTATGGAACCATAGCATCAACATCCCATGCAAACAAAATTATGCTTAAAATTCTAGAACACAGACTCCAACCATATATGGAGAGAGAAATACCAGAAGTCCAAGCAGGGTTCAGGAAAGCAAGTGGCACAAGGGGCCACACTGCAAACATACAATGGATAATGGAGCGCACCAGGGAGTTCAAGGAAGAAAGTGCAAAGGCAAACTTATTGTTGAACATAAAGAAAACAAAAATAATGACCACAGAGAACCAACACAAATTTGAATTAGACAACGAAGAAATAGAAATAGCAAAAGAATTCTCATACCTGGGATCAAGCATTGATAGAAATGGAGACTGAAACCAGGAAATCAGAAGAAGATTAAGAATGGGAAGTATAGCTATGAAATAACTAGAGAGGGTCCTAAAAAGCAAGGATATACAATTGAGCGCAAAAGTTAGAATCATACAAACCATTGTATTCTCTATTACCATGTATGGCTGTGAGAGCTGAACAGTTGAGGAGGAGGATAGGAGGAAAATCAACTCATTTGAAATGTGGTGCTAGAGAAGAGTGCTATGGATTCCATGGACAGGCAAAAAGACAAACAAATGGGTCCTGAAGCAGATCAAGCCAGAAATCTCCCTAGAAGCCAAGATGACAAAACTCAGGTTGTCGTACTCTGGGCACGTCACAAGACAGCATGAATCATTGGAAAAAACAGTAATGCTAGGAGAGGTAGAGGGAAGTAGAAAGAGAGGAAGGCCACATGCAAGATGGATGGACTCTATTTAAGAGATCACAAATATGAGTTTGCAGGAGTTTAGCAGAGCAGTGGAGGACAGAGGGTCTTGGAGATGTCTCATCAGCAGGGTCGCCATGGTCGAGATTGACTTGAGGGCAATTAACAACAACAAAAGACCTAGAAAGTGTTTTTTTTTAATTCTTCTTTATCTTTCAAATAAACACAAACTCAGTTGCTCCTAATCTTAATATACATGTTTATATTCAACTGGATTTTTTTTAAAAAAATGTAAAGTATTTCCAAGCAAAGATGCTTCATTCAAAACTTACATAAATTACCAACCATGTATCAAAGAATGTGATGCAGCAAAAATCCAGCTACTTGTGTTTCACACATCTCTTGCAGCATAATCAGATGTTGTTGGATTGCAATTCCCATGAGCTTTAGCAAGCATAGCTGGGATCTATGAACAATATCTGGAGGGCTACATGACGGTGACATGAGCACACTCTTTAAATATTTCAATGGTTGCCACAAAGAGGAGGATGCAGGCTTGTTCTCTAATGCCTCAGAGGGTAGAACTAGGTCTATCTAATGGTTTGACATTACAAGAGGGCAGATTTTGATCAAACATTAGAAGTTACATCTTGACAGTGAGAGCAGTTTGGTGATGGAACCAATTCCCTACTGAGTAGGTGGAGTTTCCTTCTCTGGATATCTTCAGAAAGAGGCTAGATTTGTGATGGAGATGCTCTACCTGGATATCTGATGGCCAATAAGGCCCCTTCCAAAACTATGGTGCTCTGCCAGCGCCCATGTTTGCTGCGCGAGGGAGCCACAGCAGACAAACCACGCGGCTCCCCCGCGCAGCAAAAAGAACCTGCAAAAAGCGGGTTCTTGTGGCGCAGTTGTGATGCCGCAAGGCGCCAATGGCACACTTGTGGTGTCACAACCACGCCGCAACATGCGGACGCTAAGCATCCATCACATCAAAATGGCAGCACCCATGTCTATAGGGTGTCGCCATTTTGACATCCCAAGTACGTACTAGGGGTGAGGCCTGATTGGACGCTGCGTCCTCAGCCAACCCCTAGTATGTACTGGGGGCGGAACAAAGGCCCGTCTGTAACGGGTCTATGATTCTATTATTTCTACCCCTGCCCTGTATCTTAATTTGCTAATATGTCAAAAAGAATTAACATATTTGTAAAATCAGTGCTCTAGAAAGACAAGCACATTGTTCCTGAGCAAAGCTGAAAGGGATGCGATGGCTCAAGTGTTAAGACACTGACTCTGTTGATTGCAAAGTTGGCAGTTCGAGGCCCAGGTGCTGCATGATGGGGTGGGCTCCCATCACTAGTCCCAACTTTTGTCAACCTAACAGTTTGAAAGCATGCACATGTAAGTAGATAAATACGTACCACTCCGATGGGAAGGTAAACAGCGTTCTTTGCAATCATACTGGCCACATGATCACAGACTAATCTCTGACAACTTCTGCTCTTTGGCTTAGTAACAGAGATGCGCACTGCCCCCTATGGTCGGACACGACTTGACAACCTTGTCAACGGGAAATACCTTTATCTTTACCTTTAAAGCAGAAAGCAAGCAAGAAGGATGTTCTAGACAGAGGACTAGCTCCATTGGGAACCCAGAGGCCACAATGCACAAAGCAGAAGGGGGGGGGGGGGGAGAATCAGAGCCACTTTTCTCTGCTCAGCATCTTTGACACCAGGGTGCCACTGCAAAGAGAACAAATCCATCACTGAGGAAAGTCAGACTTACTGGAAGACTGCATCATCCCCCTACCACAGTGTGGGCAAGCCTGCCCTTTCATCCAACATGGATAAGCCAGATCAAAGAACAGAATGCAAGACAGATCTGTCAGCAACACACTGTGGTCATATAGAAACCCAGAACAGTACCTGTAAACCTCAGTCACCAGAGAATATATTTAAAGTCAAAATGTTTGATGTACTTGTATAAAAATGTGTTCACAATGTCCAGTTTCCCAAATATCCTGGCCAATTTTCTAAGTTTCCCCTTTAGACCAGGAAGAGATACTCAAAGACAGCAGCCTAAGATCTATGGTAAACTCAATCTCTCACAGGAGAATACCAAGACTTATTTTAGAGATACACAAAATAGATATGTTGATTAAAATTTCCATATGATCCTCCAAAACGCACTGTGAATTCAACTAAGTGAGACTGACTCAGCCTCACATTCCTGATCTGTTCCTTTGGGATGAAGAACAATGCCAGCCCGTACTGCTGTTCCTCATCCTTACATATATGGAGAACTTCTAAGCAGCTTTAAATCATTGTTAGGCTTCCATATTTCTGCTGCACAGTTTCCTTCCATAGGATCCGTGAAATATTGCTTCCCCAGATGCACCAGTTAAGTCAGACAATTTAGGCGGTACTGGGGGGGGGATTCTTCTGATATGGCTGTCCAGTGATTTCCATGCTGTCTTCCTCTCCTGCTTGAGTTGACTCTCATGGACCTGAACCAAGATTTGTTCATGGGATATTTTAACTTAGACATTACCACTATTTTCAAAAAAATCTCATAACTGCCCAAATAAATTACATGACAGGGAATAGTGTTACATAAGTCAAGTGTGATATTCTAGAAACTGCATCTATTTTAGTGTTGTGACTGTAAGTTCTATGCATTTTAAACAGGATTCTTGTTTTAGATTGTAAGTCATTCTAGCCTTTCCTTGAAATGCCAGCTCTGCTTTCCAGTTTGCTTGACAATCAGTGTTGGCTACTTTGAAGTTATTTAGGTATGTTAATGTCCCAGTCCTATCTAATCGGAGTTCTTGTCTGGAAATCACACTGTGGAAAAGCCTGCCTAACTGCCTCATGTCCTTATGGGAAATACTGTTTCTCAAGGGTTAGAAAATATACTCATTTAGAGGAATTTTTTTATTTTACTTAAAGCCTACCTTTCTCTTACAACTAGGACCCAAGGTGCTCACAACATAATTTTATTTTTAAAAAGTATAAATGCAATATGTTATATAATTAAAACAGAATTTGTACATAATATCAAAATTGAACTGCAGTGATTTAAAGAAACATCATCAACAACAAAATAATTAAGAAATAGAACAGTCATCTGTTATATGCCCTCTCTTTTTTAGTCAACAACAACTATTATTAAAATGTTTTAAAATACATCTACACAATATATATGTCCCGTCCTTTTCAAACAGTCATTTGCTGAAAAGCCTTCCTTCAGGAAGATCTTTGCCTGCCAGAGGAAGGATAACAGAAAGGGGCCTGGCATAGCATCCCTCTGAAAGAAATTCCACAGCTTGGGAACAGCCACAGCTATCTCACATCCCCATCAAATATGCATCCATTGGTAATGGAACAGAGGGAAGGGTCTCCACTGCAGTTATCAAAGCCCTGGCAGGTCTGTATGGGAGAATAAAGTCTTCATCTTTCAATTAATCTCGCCCCCTAATTCCAAACTGGGGAAACAGAGTTTACTGCATATGAACGTTTTCATCTGGTGAACATCATGGGTATCCTTTCAATAAAGTTTTCAATTCCTTTTTAAGATTTTAATATAGGTTATCAGAGAGTAAAACAGATTTTTTTAACTATGCTAGTTGTTTTGATTCCTCTCTTAGACCTAATCTCAATTTGGTATATGAGTTTTGACTGTATCTGGAATCTTTTCCCCTGTGTAAGGGCACACTTTCATGCTGTGCAAATTAACAATTTAGATTGTAGGCCTGAGGGCAGGGAACCGTCTGACTAAAAAAATTTATGTACAGCGCTGTGTAAATTTACAGCACTTTATAAATAAAGGTTAATAATAATAATAATAACAACAACAACAACAACAATTAACAACCCCTATATCTGCAGTATTAGTACCCATGGTTTCACATACCCACATCTGAAAAAAAATCTTTCTCTAGGTATTTTATAGGTCCTCTAATACACTTCTTCTATGGTATGCTTTTGGTGGAAGTTGACCATAAAGTCATGCTGGAAGACCTAGAAATGCTTAGAGAGGTATTTTATCTAGGAATTTCTAGGTTCCCCAGTGCAATTCTATGGTCAGCTTCCTTCAGAAGCCAATAGGGTTTGCAGTTATTTGCAGTTTCACATTTCCACAATATGTACAGGAATCCAGGTGCACCCGTTCCTTGAGAAGCTAGATCTGACCATGGTGGTACATGCCTTGGTTACATCCCGTTTGGACTACTGTAATGAGCTCTACATGGGGCTGCCTTTGAAAAGTGTTTGGAAAATTCAGCTGGTTCAAAGAACTGCTGCCAGGCTGTTAACAGGGGCAGGTTACAGAGACCATACAATGCTCCTGTTGAAACAGCTTCATTGGCTGCCAGTATGTTTCTGGGTACAATTCAAGGTGCTGGTTATTAGCTATAAAGCCCTACATGGCTCAGGTCCACACCATTTGACGACCTTTTCTCCTGGCTGGTATGAAGAGTCCCAGACTGTAAGATATAATCAATAAATCAATCCATCACACATAAGGGGACTGTACTGTATATATACTCCAGTCAAGGCAAGGCAAGGCTGAATTTGCTCAGTACTTGGTAGTGAGTTAGTTGAAAGTCATCCTCTTCCGCGTAAAAAATTAACTCAAAGCTCAAGAAGAGTCTTTTGCTCAGCAGTTAAGATGAACCGAGACATGGAGGAAAAATATGCCAAAAATATTCAAGGTAACTAGGCACTTCTCAAAACTATATATTTTATCATTAAGCATTAGGCATTTCCACATCCACTCTGCACCACCATCAGAATTAAGCATCGTATTTTTAGCACAATATATCTCTGACGAACAGGGTATGAAGAGAATCCATAATGACAAAAGTATTGTAGAAAAGATGAAGTATGACAAAGTCTTGTGGGAATAAAGTGAGGCAGGAGTAGAACAGAAAAGAACAGAGTGGATCAGAAAGAAAGGAGCAATACAAGATAATTCTGCAGCAAAAGCAAGGTAAAATAACAAGTTAGTCCCTCTGTTGTGGTCAGAAACAAACCTGACCTATAAGGATTTCTAGGGAGCAGAAGTTAACCAACTTACTTTCTCTGCTTCTAGTCTCTAACTGTCAAGGATAATTTATTTTGCTGCACTAGCTAATGTTATACAGTAATTGGCTGCTTTGGATAGCACTTAATTGTACACAGAGACTAAATCACAACTGACAAGTCATATGTTGCTGTTTTTGTACCTGTGGTGGAATCAGATGCTGAAAACAATGTAAAATCAATCCCACCTAAGCATGTTTTCTCCTAGAAATGCAAAATTACATAATATTTTCTTCATTGCCTGTAAAACAAATAAGGTGCTATTCCATACAACATATAAATTCAATTCAAATTCTAAACTATTACTATCATGAATGAACAATTTCAACAATATTCAAGAACAAGCACTATAAAAATACCAAACAATTTCATTTAAAGCTATTATTCAATTAAAGTATGGCAACTCAAAAGATATTCATCATTTTTTACATTTCTTCCTCTTCAAATAATTGTTGAAATGCATGTGTAAAGTTATAGCACAATTTTCCAATAGCATCAGTTAAGGAACAGAGATTGTCACATGTCACAACCTGATTCAACCTGGAATAGAATTCCTTTAAAAAATACTTACTCTATATACTCAATTATAAGTTGACCTCATGTATAAGTCGAGGGCAGGTTTGGGGGGCAAAATTATGGATATTGATATGACCCTTGGATAAGTCAAGGTAAAACTTAAGGAGATGCAACAAAGGATCTAAATGATGAAGCAAAGGAACACAATGCCAAGGAACCTACAATATTATGGCAGGCATAACTGTTTTAGCTCACACTAAAGGCTGGATGGAAGACAGAGTAGAGGGAGGTCAGTGCTTCCAGGACAGATTGTGTCATGGCCAGCCAAGATGAGCTCGAGGAGGATGAGGAGGAGGATGAGCCTCCTCCAGAGCAAGGGCTGATTGAGGCTACGCCAGGTGTTAGTTCTGCTCTGCCAGGTCACAGCTGTGCTGCCCCAGAGCAGGAGGTCCAACCAGGTCCTAGTGCTGGGGAAAGGCCTTCTATGGTGCCACGGCCTAGTGGTGATTCGGGAGATGAGGCGTGCCTGCAAGTGCCTTCTTATCAAGAGAGAAGAGCTGAGAGTGCCTGCAGGCGCAGATACAGGAGGATTGCAGAAAGACAATTAGCAAACCAGCCTCAGGTGGCTTGAGGGAGAGCTTCCCTGATTTAAGTGGGAGAGAGGCTTGAGTTTGTTGCTAGAGTTTATTGTATGAGCCCTTGGTGTGATTGCTGTTGCTCTAGCTCCTGACATCTTGTTACCTTGCTACCTTGTTATCTTGACCTCGGACCGGACCTCTGTTATCTCTTGGCTATTGTGACCTTGGACTGTTTTGACCACACTGCTTTCTGGCTTCCTGACTTCGACTCGTCTTTCGGTACGCTTGACTTTCTGGAACCCTGACATCGGCTTGCTTCCTCGGCCTGCTCTTAGACTGCTTCTCCACAAGGTTTGTTTTGCTTGCACATGTTGGTTGAAGACTTGGTTATCAGCACAAGTCAGAGATTGCTGGCAGCAATCCCGGACAGATTGCACTCTTGCCTTTAATCAGGGGATGGTTCCCTTTTTAATAAAATTTAAAGTATAGTATTTACATTGACCCGTGGATAAGTCAACCTAGGTTTTTGGGGTCAATTTTTGTCTAAAATTTCTACTTATACATGAGTATATATAGTAATTGTTTCATGCTGGATCATTAATACTGGATGAAGTCTTAATTCGGGAGCATACAGCCTTTAGGTGATTTGGTGGAAACACAGAATATCAACCTAGTATTCTAGGGACATATAATAATGAACCATATCTTACATGCTCTGTTGTGCAAAATATACATATATACACACATAAATGTAAGAAGGTCCAGACTCATAAGCATTCTTTAGCAATTATAGCAAAACATCCTATGAAGGCTTAAAATTAACCAGAATCAAAGTCTACATTTGACTTTCATTGCTTGTTGGATCTGAAGAGTATTATGAATGGCAAAATAAGACCCAGCAATCTAATTGCAAATATAGACATTAGTCATATCTTTATCCCAAGTAAGGTTTCCCCCAACTTTTGGGGCATCTTACAGAAAGCTGTAGCCTTTGTCCTATGAAAATGACACATGTAAATTTCTTCATAGCAGGAGAGACGTGTGACATACTATACTGCACTACTCATTGCTACGAAAAGAGTCAGAGCATTAGATTCAGTTGCAAATCAGCCTAGCTAGGAAGTAATAGCAACTACAAGTGAGAGTTCCTTTGCTGAACCATCACATCAAGTATGTTATTGCAACTATTTGCATAACTGGACAAAAAGCAGATGCCCTGCTGCCGGGGCAGACTGCTTTGCCGCTGTGGAGCGGCAAAACTACAAGCCCCAGAGTGCTCTGGGGCTTGCCCGGCTCCCTATTGGTGGTTGGGGCCGGAAGGGGTGGCCCTTCCGGCCCAAGACACTCTGGGAGCCGGACTCGCTGGTACGGGGCTTCCAGTCCTCCAAGGCTGCCCATTGGTGGGCTCGGCCTTGGAGGCGGGGCCCCGCAATCGCACGCAGAGGGGAGGGGCTGAGCAGTATATAAGGCTGCTGGGAGGCCTCTCCGCCTCAGTCGGCGCTTGGCTCCGAACAGGCACGGAGCGAAGCTTGGAAGGGAGGGAGCCTTGAGCTTCTCCCACCCGCCCACTGCTGTTTCAGGTGGTTTTTTGTCACAACTGTTCGGCAGCATAGGCTAGGATCTGAACGTTGGTGGTACCAGGGCTACGGAGTTCTGGTTTGGGAGTCACAAGGTACCTGGGGGCGATGAGCGAAGGCGTTTGGCCATTGCGGGGGCCAAAACGCAGGTGCGCCTCCCGGTGACTAGGGGCTTTGGAAATTGGTGAACGCAAGACATGGTTTGCGCTCAAGTGGTGTTCCTTAGCCCCTAGGTCATCCCATGCACCGGGTGGGTTCCCGGTTTTGGATAATCAAACAACATTGGGTTGTTTGATTGCACGGATCCTGACCCTATGCTTTGTGCCGACCCTACCAATGGTTAATAAAGTTGTGGCCTTTCTCCCAAGTTGGTGTACTGTGGTTCTTTTGACAACACATACAAGGCAAAAGTGTTAATGTGAACAGTTCCAAGTCACTATGCATCCAGTTGTTATGTACTCATATAATATACAGTTGGCCCTCCATTTTCGGGGGGATCCGTTCTGGACCCTCACACACACATGAAAATGGAGGCTCGCGCTCATTCAAGCACCATATGCTTGAATTGAGCGCACCCCCCTGCGTGTGGAAAGGGCGCGCGTGCTGAGAACTTGCACCATTGCAAATAGCGGAGGTCGCCCCCTCCGCTTATATTCAAGGGTGCGGATCTGAGATCCGCACATTAGGAGGGGCGACTGTATATTGCAAAACATCCTGTCAGTTGATTTAGCACTGCAAAATGCTAAAGTTGCAGATACACCAGACGTACAACATCTCTTGCAGCAAACAATATTTATCATCCTCACCTAATATTATAATGATCAACAATTCTCTGTTTAGTGTCTATAGTCTGAGTAACTTCCATAAAAACAATAACTAGGGTTTCAACTGACTAACATCCTGTTCTTTGATTAGTTCTTGTTCTGCCATTTACGCAAAAGGCTGCAAGTACATGTGGTCCAATCCATTAGCAAGGATAGCTATATCTCAGACATATGGAACCTACAGAAGGAAGCTGACTAAGCAGTGTAGAATACAGGACTTGCCAACACTGCTATCAGAAAGCACACTTTCTTCAATAATAGAGTGTAATAATTGCACTTAGAATAATAAAAGAACCTGGTTAACTGTTTGCAAACCCTATAAAACATCATCAGCCTGTATTAAATGAGAGAGAAAAGGGTAAGCATTCATTGTTTGCATTCTCTATTCCCAAAACTGTTAACTCTTTCATATATTAATCATTTTGTGAAATATTTAGTTCTAACTACCACAGCGTCAATGTAGCAAGCCTTCTGAATAACTGCTGAATTAAACTTTTCCTTTAATGCTTAAAATTATTTTAACGTATTCATTTTCAAGGAAGACATTCTTTATATTGCCCTTTTGCTTACAAAGATGACCAATAAGGCATCTAGCAGCAGGCATACTATCCTGTTTCTTCTAGACTATAAAATGTTCTCCAAATAAACTACAGTAGTTTGTGTCAGATGTCTAAATCACTGAATATAATAATACCACAGAATTGAAAGAAACAAATCACACATGGTTAGGGGAAGTGAATTATACAAGAACCGTTGTATTCAAATAGCCTTATGAACTCCATGACTGAAGGAATCTATAGAGAAACAAGATAGTGGTTTAAAGCAGTCTTCTTGTTTTTCAGACCAAATGCCAAAAGCTTAATCAGATACACTTTTGGAGCTCTGTATATACTAATAAAGACATGGTACATAAGTATGGAAAGGAATCAAGCATAAAACACAAGTTATATCACAACTGCTAAAACTAAATACCATTTGTGCTTCCCGTTTGGGAGGGTTCTTCTTTTATGAACCCCTCCTTTGAGCCCCATCTTGGCATGCAGTCCTGGCTAGCTTACAGCTATAAAGTGCTGAAGAGAAGTGAGCAGAGGGTGGGAAAGAAGGCGGAAATATGTAGCACTGGAAATTTTCAAAGAACAGCTTTGAAGACGGATCATAATAATTCTGATGCTGTGTGGGCTTGAGGAATTTCAATAATGGTGCAGAATTTACAGTATATACCCCATGCAAGACTGGCTTTTAAAGCTGATAAATCTTCCATATGCCTACAGTGTTTTGCCCATGTTAGGGTCACTGGCATGTTAAGATCAATGCAGCTATGCATAGTTTATTCTTAGAAATTTGGCAAAAAATCTTTCTTCCTTTTCTGGAATTAGTATTGATTTAATGTGCACAACTGATTAAAACAAACACTTAAAAATAAAAGACAAAGGAATACTGTTGAAAGCCTACTAAATCTTATTGTGTGAGTTAAGCATATTTCATTTCATCTTTCAACCAGTTCAAACATGTGTAATTATTCTATGCCAGAAGTGGGAATCATGCAACCCTCTGGGTGTTTGGGACTACAATTCCCAGCTGCCTTATCCAACATAGTCAATGGTAAGGAATGTTGCCTCTCCACTTCGACAATATGTAAAGTACCACATGAATTTTTCTGATGATTTCCACCCCTGCATAAATATACAGTAATGTGGACATCTATCATGCTAAAGTAGAGGCAATTCACATGGCTAATTTTCTTAAACTACTGTAATTCATCTCATTTGCTTTCTGTCAAAATGGCAACAATTCTCTGGAAGCAATGAGTCAGATAGTATGTCCTCCACTAGCTTTCATTCTTGTGGCTGCTGCTCATGGAGCACTTTACAGATGTCTCTAACCAGACTTGAGGCCTGAGATCTAAATGACAACCCATATGTGGCTGGAAAGACATGGCTTCTTTATTTCCTTATATTGATTCCTTATATGCATGAAACATGGTTTGTTGACTCTTATGGAGTGTTTTGATGGAAGAATCAAGTTTGCATCTTACATTTTTATTGCTCTGAAATGTTCAGAATCAGGTAGCACCTCATTTATGTTATCACTCATCCAGTTCAATATGTGGGGGCATAGGGTTATCATTTTCTTCTTTTTTAACACTTAGCCTGTAATTTTGAAATAGGAATGAAATGTTTTGGGGAGAAAAAAAACAATTCCATAGTGCCAACTGTGATATAAAATGGGCTGGCCTGTTTCAGCTGAGCACTGAAACCACTATTCTGAAAAGTTTACTTGCATTTCAACTATTTCAACTATTTTTCCTACCAGCACCACACCCAGTTCCATTATAAGGCGTCACCTCTCCTCCACAACCTCAGGAATAGCTTTTGGGAGAACAATGTAGGCTACAGAGGATGTGGAGAGCTTCAATCTGAAAAGTGGGAGGATGAATCTTTCCATTACAGGGAGCTCTTGGTATCCACTGGGATTTGCTTCCTAGACCCCTGGGGATATCAAAATGCTTGGATGCTCAAGTCCCATTATATACAACAGCTTAGTAAAATGGTATTCCTTATATAAAATGGAAAATCAAGGTTTGCATTTTGAAATTTATATTTTTAAAAATAGTTTCAAGCCATGGTTGGTTGAATCCATTGATCAAGAATCCTTTAATACAGAAGGCCGACTGTATATGCTGCCTCTGACTCCAAATCACCACCCCCAATTCTTTTTCATTTCTTGATTTACTTAGGGTTGCCATAAGTCAGGACCTCCAAACCTGGACAAATGTAGGACAAATGTAGGGCAACATTTTCAATTGTAGGACACATTTTATAAAAATGGAGGACATGAAAAAATTGAGGATTTTTTTTAAATGTTAATATCAATGCATGTTTTTTAGGCATGATCAAAATGGAGGACATTTTGGCATTATTCCTAGATAGATGGCAGAAATGTACTTGCCCTCGGGTACAACTGTACTTCTCAGAAGTGTGTACTTGGGCAAGGGACTGTGGTTTTTCTTCACTGCGCATGAGTTTGTAAAAATCACAGCAAGTTACATTGGCCGTGCCTCAGAGGCTTGTTGATATCAATATCACCATCATCATCACTATAATTGTCCAAGAAAGGCAGACTTGTTAGCATTCAAAGCGCCATAAATACACAGAAAATGTACTTGCATATATTTAATAATAAAAAAATAACAAAATAAAAAACAAGGCAGGGGTGTATATATTTAATAATAAAAATTAATGTAATAAAATAAAAAACAAGCAATAATAAAAATCAATGAAATAAAATAAAATAAAAAGCAATGAAATGAAATGAAATAAAAAGCAATAATAAACATTAATAAATAAAAAACAAAAAATAAGTATTTTATATTTTTAAAAATTAATTAAAAAAACAAACAAACCCAAGGCAGACCTGAAATGGCCACTGACTCACTTTTCCACCTCCTCCTCCTCTTCATCCTCCCCATCTCCTCCTCTTCATCCTCCCCACCTCCTCCTCTTCATCCTCCCCCTCCTCCTCGGCGCAAGGGCTCCTTGGGAAGCCCCGCGCAAGGGTGCACAAGTGGGGGATGCATGTGCGCGCTGCCTGGCCCATGCTGCAGCCGGGGCAGCGCACGCAGGGGAAGAGGAGCTCGTTCCCTTGGGCCAGCTGGCCAATGGCCGGCTGGCCCAAGGGGACGGGCTCCTCCGTCATAGCCCTGTGCGTGGGCGGGAAAGCCCCACCGCGGGTGGCGCAGCAGCGCTGGCGAGGAGGAGGAAGGAGGTGCTGCCCGGGAGCAGGAGGGCGGCGCTGCCCAAGAAGAGGAGGAGGAGGAGGTGGGTTGGCGGCCAGCCGCATTAGCGGCCACAGCAATGGCCGCATGAGCGAGGGCCCGGAGCCGGGACAAAGGCTGGGGTTGGGGGGGAACCGGACCGGGACAGGCAGGGGGCCCCCAAAAGCGGGTTTGTCCCAGGGGCCACTGGGATATGGCATCCCTAGATTTACTGTCTTCAGTGCTTTCATCTATGCCTGTTCAAACCATTCTAATGTATAACATCATAGATTGGGCTGAGCTGAAACCCTTTGTATCCATACTTTCAGCCCAAATTGTTTTTCAAGGCTGAAGGAGTTACAACTGAGTATGCATGTGAGACTGAATTGAGTGACCTCTTTTTTTGCCTCAGGAAGCACCCATCAGAACAACACCATGCTGCCACTTACTGTCAATGTGGGAGGTGAAGGTTGGGTGGAATGGAAACCAGCATGAACCAAGAGAAGCTCTGACAGCAGCAATGATTATTGTGCTTAGTAGGTTTCCTGAAACCAACTTCCCCTCTGTGGGCTGTGAACAGACTCTGAAATGTGGTGGTGAGGATCTCCACTGGTTCTAGCTACAGTGCACTAGAGTGTCATGAAAGGATTGATTCAAAGACATTTAAATGACATGGAACTCATTAAGATGTTGCTCTCAAACTGAAAATAAGTTTATTGTCTCATTTCCTGTTAATTGCTTTAATTACTTGCAGAAAATCATCCACCCAGATGCATTTGCCATAGCAAAATCCTGCCCTTGGAACTGAATCACAGACATTTAAATTTAATTTCTGCTGATTTAATTTCTGCTGCTTATGAAGGAAGACAGAGACAGAGAGGTATGTCTACATGCACACACTTTCCATTTCCTCCTACAGAAGCAATGCTATAAAAAGGAAAGTATTTGTATTTCCCAAACAGTGAGGGGAAAGTGTTGAAGATATATAAGAGAGGCTGCAACCAGTAATTAAAATCAAATTTACACTCACAGGCTATTTGATGTGTAACTGGTAATTAATGTTTTAATTTATATGATTTTTGAATATGAAGGTAGTCTTCCAAACTTCCAGAAGCACTGGCCACATGCAGCTCTTTGACGTATAATGTGAGGCTCCTGGAAATATAATAGCTGCACTCCTTTTTGCATTACAGTTTATATAAATAAACATTTTTCAAGCTTTATAATTATTTACACAGTATAAACTGAGAGTCCAGTGGTTTATAATGTTCATGGTGAATAAATATATATTTGTGTGTGTGTGTGTGTGTGTGTGTGTGTGTGTGTGTGTGTAAAATTTAAGAATATCTCTCTTCACGGAGGGAGAGATGCAGGCCCAGCCCCATCGGGCCTGGCCTCAACTACGAAGAAGAGCTCTCCCTCCAGTCCATCTGCCTTGGTCCAGGCCTCAGAGGGAGAGAAGAAATGCTGGACCTGATCCCCTTCCCCACCACCACTCCCTTCTCCTTTTGTGTCGTGTCTTTTTAGATTGTAAGCCTGAAGACAGGGAACTATCTTATTAAAAAGTTTGTATGTACAGTGCTGTGTAAATTTACAGTGCTATATAAATAAAGCATAATGATAATAATAATAACAATAATTCACATCCTAAATTTATTTCTAGATTTGAGTGAGGAGTTAGAGACATTTTGGATCAAGAAGGATTCCAGAGGAATTGTTGCTGGAGAATCAGTAACTGTACAAATAGTGCTGACAAAGTTTTAGTGAGCATGGCTTGTAATGTTGTGATTGTGGCATGTGTCTCTGTGTTCTTGAAGTAAAATGATCAGGGTATTAGTGTGACACCGGACACAATAGAGTTTGGCTGCTTTGCATGTATGGAAGCTTATTGTATCAGTGTGTAACCCATCTCAATAAATAAATCTCAATTTTCAGCACAACATACTGCTGTGAATCATTGTACTCTATAATAAAGTTTGTGAAGTTGAAGCATTGTGCAAGCCTTACAAATCAACACCAGACGAAGCTAATTCATATAGCCTTGACAATATATCAGCCGGAACTGAAATGACTCAAAATCAAGATGAAGACTCAAAAGACTTCTGCTAACATTAAACAGTCTGATAAATATAATAATGTCTTTATCATTTAAAATTTTTATGATAAGACTATAATTTTGTATGGTGATATTTGATTAAAATATCTCTAATTTTATTGGTTGTAGCACGGTGTAGCATTTTGCATTAGACTATAACTCTGGAGACCAGAGTTTGATTCCCTGCTCCGCTATGAAACCCAATGGACAAGTAACACTCTCTCAGCCTCGGGGAAGGCAAAAGTAAGCCTCTGAACAAATCTTGCTAAGAAAACCACATGATAGGGTTGTCATAAGTAGGAAACAATCTGAAGGCACACAGCACATTTTCTCCATGTTTTGATGAGATATTTACTAAGACAAATAAACGTAATTAAAAATACCTGGTTTCCCAATCTCACAATTGTAAAGAAATGCAAATATGCATATTTTTTTCTCAGATGTTTCCATAATTCATCACCGTATTAATATTTAGAATAGTTAAATCACTAACCTATCATTATAATTTGAAAACATTTAGTTTGTGTGTGTACTTTTTGATTATCAAAACTAATACAGATTCATAGTTTTAAAACAACATAGATGAATATTAAGTATTTGTATTTCTTCATGATTATTACATAATGTCTATAACAATAACAACAGGTGTGTCTCTCACACACTTGAGGTTTATCATATGTGGCTCTTATGTAAAGCAAGTCTGGTCACCTTATCTCAATTTATACATGTCCTGTCTGATACAAATGCTAATTACATTTTGGAACATTCAGTGACACTGAGTGTTGACCATATTTTACAAATGTTGACCAAGACATTCTTAGTGTTCCCACAGCAGCAGGCTCCATGTTTGCCTTTAGCTGGTTACCAATAGCAAAACTAAGGAATACCACTTGGGTAGCTGGAAGAAAGAAAAACACACAGACACCACCTATCCACTTGTTCACTTGTTTGGAAGAATAACCTTCAGCTTGCTATTGACTTGCTAATTGTCCCAAGGTAACAGCAGTCGCTGACCACAATGTAAGTGTGAAGAATGTTCACCCTACATTCAGATAAATGAAGGTCAACTGAGTGTCACTCTGAAGACAGCAGATTTCTACTCCTTACATTGCCTTTTCCTCTGTTTTGCAAATATTTGTGGAAAACAGAGCCTAACAGTCATAAGGGTATTTTTTTAACGTGTACAGTATTCAAGACTACCACTACAACCTAATGAATTGCTCAGAGAGAATGTAAAATCATAATGTTCTTCCTTGACTCTGGTATTTACACACAGTACTTATGTCTTAAAATGGCACCTATATAACTATAAATTAGGATAGAAGATACTATCTAACACTCAGCATATGTACTTGTCACTGGTATTAACAGTATGTATTCTCACAGCTCTGGAGATATTGACAGCATCATTTTAATAATGGCATTTGCCCTTCTTCTAAATGCTTTGGGAAGGCCAGGGAAAAGTACTTTAAGACTGTTATATTTTTGTTGGCTATGTGAAATAATATTTCACTACTAAATCTAGATATATTCTGAGGATATCTGCCTGCATGGACAAAAGAGATATTGAAGGGCACACACTTCTGTTGCCTTTCTTTCCTAACATTTAAAACTATCCTTCAGAATATGGTCTGAATTCAGCCTTAATTTAATATCAGTCCCATGCTGAATGTCTCACTACAACTATTGTAGCTCCAATGCAGCCTCCCATGTCAAGTTTTAGACACACATATGCATATTTATATAAGCTATTTTAGGATATATAAAATGCATGAAATGAATTTTAAAAATCAATTTGTTATTAAACCTTCTTTTAATATAAATAGTTATTTTAAATGTGATATGTTTGACACTATGCAAGGAATCCAATTCAGCTGCTTTCACTTTCAGATATATAAACCAGACCTTAGCTGCTTGAATCAATGTAAATATAACATTGTGTAGATCATACCATATACTAAAAAAATACGTTTTGTCTAGAAAATAATATAATAAGAAACAACACTACATTATTTATTCATAAGAAAGCCCCAACTGTTGCTATCAACATCTGAAGAGGATTTAACATTAACATTCCTACATAGCTAAGGAGATGCCATACTGACAGTAACCAAAGAACAGGATATTGTTCTTCTGATCTTCTCATCTTCAAAGTGGTGGCTTCTCTTTTCTGTTTACTGACTCCAAGTTTAATTAGCCATCTATATGGACTCAATCTGTGCGCAGCAGGGAAAGCCAAACCCTGCCAGAGCTGTTCTAATAGATCACACTCTATTGGAAAACACAAAGCCAGCCCTTATAGTTTCCAATCTTTATTGGCAGGACTGGCATTCCTGAAACATACCACAGATAATTAGCCTTTCCGATCCAGATAGATAATCTCTGTTCACCACACAGCCTCCCCCCCAATCTGTTTCACATGTCTTCTGTGATATAACAGAATCTTACACAAGTAACACTCATTTTCTTTCCAAAAAGAACAATCTTTCTAAAAGGTGCACTACTGAATTTCTTAAGGCAACTGTATTCTACAATGAATTAACATGAATTCTTGAAAATCTTGTGAACTTTCTTTATTCCCTGCTGTCTAGTTGGGATTTTGTAGAAAGAAGTCAGCATTAGCTATAGATTGCAAAAGTCCAACATCCTGAAAATTGTTTTGACATATACAATTTATGTTTGTTACATTAAGTTATTTAATAAGAGATTAGGTAACATCACTTCTTTCTTCAATACTCTCCTTTCTTCCCTAGATGCTGGCTTTTGGGAGAAAGTATTAACCCCAGGGTGAGCTAAGTATGGCTCCCAAAACGTTTTTGTAGGCTCTTTTCAACACCTGTCAAGTGAAAAAAAGATTACCAAAAAGTTATTGCACTCTGGAAGCCTCTGGGAACAGTGGTTTTGACATTAAACAGGTCAGGGCAACAAAACAAAACTGGAAATAGGATAATCTTAATCATCATCATTATTTATTATTGATAATGATGATGGCTTATTTTTTAGTCTAGTGCTTCCCATGAAGGGTCCATAGACCCACCAAATGTGTCCACTTCTTCAATATTCTTACAGAAGTGCCATTATGTGGGAGAAAAACCACCCATACATTTTAGGACTAACTTCTATCATGACAATCAGGACCTTTGCAGAAAATGTACCAGTGCTTTGCTGTGCTATTCAAAGACTTCATGAGAAGACCAACTCTCTCTGCCCCCTTCTTTCCTATTGCTTTTATTTCTTTGTTTCTACAAGAAACTGTTATAGCAGGTGCCTTCTTTAAAAACCCAATGTTCAGAACCAAAGCCTGAAGAAAGGGAGTCATTGTCCTTTCCCATATCCACCATGGGAAAGAAAGAAGAGCACCTTTCCTATACATTTTTACACAATGTAACAGTATAATGCTTTTTCAAAACATCCAACCTACAGAAAACAAAGCACCTTCCACAGTGAATAGGGATGACAGAAAAGCTTCAAACAGAAGGACTTGTACTGTCACCAGCTGAGGGAAGAACCTCCCTTCTGGCAAATTGATTTATAGTTTCATGTCAGGATCTCCCTGACATGTGAACAGGATACTAACAAGGCCAAACCTCTCTATATAAATCACTATGGGACACCTGAGGCTTTTTGGTTGTGGCCACAGCTGAGCGACAGGGCACAAGCTTTGGACACAAAAGGTCCTAAATCTGACTGATGACATTTCCAGGTGGAACTGAGAAATATTTGTGCATGGAAGGCTGTAGAGCCAGTGCCAATGAATACAGACCAAGTACTGAGCTTCATTCAGCCTAAGGCAGCTTTCTATGCTCAGGCTGCAAGGGCTAGTAGTTGTAGCCTGGCCGTAATTTACACACTGTTATTGCTAAACTAAGAAAGGGAATTTCTCTTATGAGAATAAATATTACCAAATTGAAACTAATAAGAGGAATCCAAACTTTTATTGTAGCAATGTAGGGGGATGGGAGAGAATGAGCAACCAACTGTAAAAATAAAGTGCAACTGGAGAACATATTGGCTAGAATCCTGTTGAGTACCAATAGAACAGAAGGCTATTCTGCAATAACTCTGCAGGTCTGCAGTGGAGGCTGAAGAAGCCAAACCAGGGGCAGAAGGGTAGACATATAACCAGAACTGTTGTGGACTGTGGTGTTGCCTGGGAGTTATACAAAGCAGCTTGCATAAGGAGACCTTCTCTAAGGAACTCATCAAAAACCCACCCACTAGCACAACTGTGTTACATGACTGACAAGGTCCTACTGGACCTCGGCACTCTCTTTTGTATCTTAATTTAAACTGGCCTGTTTCTTGAAATCATTTTTTAAAATATGTTGTCATTTGCTACATTACATTCTTTACAGTAGGATTAGATAACATTTTGGTAAGATTAGGACTGCCTAATCTCTATCCTGTACTAACAGCAAACACAGTAATTTGCTGCCTTCTTATATACTAAAATGTGTGTATTTGGATAATACGTTCAATTTGCTTTGTTTGGATTAAAAGGTCAAATCTATTCCCTCTGTGGATACACACTAATGTTGGATTTGCTTAATATTCTAGTTAACAATATTTGTACTCATGATAAAATCTCTGAACCACATAAAAACAGCCTTTGTGGTTACTAAAATAAGAGTCACATCAAGCAAGTAGGAACTAGTCATAAATTATAACACTGCAAGAGACTAATCTGTGAACTGAAATGGGTTTACCTATGCTGAGAACAACATAAAAACCAGTTTATTGCTCCCAGCACCTAAGGGCTACACAGGACCTAAAAATACTTGTGGAGGGAGAACAAAATTGACTGGAGATCCACTTCTGGTTTCATTTTTCATCATTTGAGATGGTTGTGGAATCCAGTAGAGTGTTTTCTTGCAAAATCTTAACTCCCGGAGATTTCTAGGAGGAAAAAAAAGTGGTTTTGACTGAAAAGTGGAGTGGGAGTCATCCTTAGAAAAACTAATATATTATTTGTTAGAATCATCCTTTTGGAAAGCAATAAATTTTTTTTAACGGTAGGAGGGACATTAAATAACTTTTATTTTCCTTTGCCAACTATTGGTGGCACTGCATCCAGGCTGCATCCAAACAGAGGCAGTCCCCTGTGCTGCCGTTCTAAACTGTTCTTAGCAATAAAATGGTTGTTCATTTAGACATAATTTTTGAAGTAACTTCTTCTCTAAAACAACCTTCTTGTAAACTCACTTAATTGCAATAGGCAAATATTAACTAACTAAAAACTAAGTTGTCAGATACATTTCCAACATGGAAGCAGAGTGAGACCAAGCCAGCAGGCAGCCAATACAAAGAAAGGGCACTGAAATTTCTTAGCTATGTGACACAAAATCTTTGGGGGAGGGGGGGTAAGGGTAGGGACAAGGCTCCAGGAGCATCATCTGACCCATTATCACTAACTGCTGTCAATGGGAATTCTTGTTGGAGGTCCTCCTTAACAAGGGTTAAAATACAGTTGGTTTAATAATTTCTATACTTAAGCTAAAGTATAGATGAAAAAAGAAGACAGTTAAAAGGACACTTGAGAAGTGTTAATACACTCCTCCTATCCAGCAAGCTTCCATAACAGATAACTTTGCAAGAAAACACTGTAATGGATTTCACAACTATCTCAAACAATGAAAAATGAGAAATCAGAAGCGGGGCTCCAGCCAGTTTTGTTTATTCTGGCTAAACTCTCAACATTCCTTTCTCTTTTCTAGCTCCTTGTCCTCAGGTACAAAAGTACTCAGATGTACAAGTGAACACGCACAGAAATCTCAGTCAGTTTAATTGTAATAAACCCTGCTTTACCTCTTAAGTGACCTCATGATAATCTTCAAGTTTCAAGCTCTGGTTTTGTTTGGGTCTTGATTGCTGACAGTTACATGCTACAGAGAAATACTTCAGATCACAACCAGGATGAACGTCTCTTAGGTTTGCAGTACGGTAAGAATATAGGCTTGATGATAGCACAAGTACCACAAAGACTATATCCTGTTAACATCAGTACTGTATGGTAATTTTACTCTTTCTGTCCAGTCTATGTAACTAATCACAGTAGCCTTGGTTGCTCCTACAGCAAACGTTTCTGTATTAAGATTACAGTACATAAGAATAAAGGTGGTGAAGAGCCTGATCTGTAACCATAATAAACGTTATCTATGTATGATAGAATTGGCTGGTTAAATCTGATAGGAGAAGCAATATCAGATCTAAAGCACACATTTTGTTTGGCCTTAACTGTATTGGTCTTCTCTCCCTACACCTGCCCCCCCCCCCCAAATAATTGCTGCCCAAGATACTGTATATATTATATCTGTTGTTGCAGCCTATCTGACAATACAACACTAGATTCTGTCTTTATTGAGAGTCAGTAAGGATGTGACTCATGTGTAAAATACACCTGGTCTGCATCATCTGCACTGAAAACATTTGTGGAATCTGTCTAGGTTGGGCACATTGCTTTGAAGAGGAACAGCTTTCTTTACTTATCCAAGTACAAAAGGGAAAGAGGATAGGAGTCCAGTGAAACAGTTACAGAAACTGGCGCTTACAGGTGGAGCCTGTTTTGTCTTTATTTTCTTTTTCTCCTCCATGCCAATTCATACCTCTTGAGAAAGATTTTTTTTATCCTACCAAGCCAAATGACTCTGAATACCTGGGCAACCTGGAACTATGTAATGGTTCCGCTATAAAAGCTGCTCTGCCCATTGCCTGGTGTGTGAAGAAGGGTCAAGATGCAATCCCCTTAAATTCTACATATTCAATTGTTTCTTCTGAGAATGTTTAGTTCTCACCCATGAGAAAAGCAAGATGGGAAAACAGTTTATTATTTGGCAACACTAAGGGAGAACAGCCAGTCAAGCCCACAGACTGAACTGCTTGCGTGAATTATACATTTCAATAAGGCCTCTGACAGGGTTCCCCATAACATTCTTGCAAACAAGCTAATGAAATGTGGGCTAGACAAAGTAACTGTTACATGAATTTGTAATTGGTTGACCGGCCGAACCCAAAGGTTGCTCAACAATGGCTCCTTTACATCCTGGAGAGAAGTGACCAGTGGGGTCCCACAGGGCTCTGTCTTGGGCCCAGTGCTATTCAACATCTTTATCAATGACTTGGATGATAGAATTGGGGGCATACTCATCAAATTTGCAGATGACACCAAACTAGGAGGAGTAGCTAATACCTCAGAGGACAGGATCAAAATTTAAAATGACCTGAATAGACTAGAAAGCTGGGTCAAAGCTAGCAAAATGAATTCCAACAGGAAGAAATGTAAGGTACCACACTTAGGGCAGAAAAATGAAATGTACAGATATAGGATGTGTGACACCTGGCTGAATGAAACTACATGTGAAAGGGATCTGGGAGTCCAAGTAGTTGAATATGAGTCAACAGTGCGACGCGGCAGCTAAAAAGGCCAATGCAATTTTAGGCTGCATCAATAAAAGTATAGTGTCTAGATCAAGGGAAGTAATAGTACCACTATATTCCACTCTGGTCAGGCCCCACCTGGAATATTGTGTCTAGTTCTGAACACCACAATTTAAAAAGGATGTGGAGATACTGGAGCATGTCCAAAGGAGGGTGACTAAAATTGTGAAGGATCTAGAAACTATGCCCTATGAGGAAAGACTTAGGGAGCTGAGGATGTTTAGCCTGGAGAAGAGAAGAAGTGATATGATAGCCCTGTTTAAATATTTGAAGGGATGTCATATTGAGGAGGGAGCAAGCTTGTTTTCTGCTGCTCCAGAGACTAGGACCCGGAGCAATGGATGCAAGCTACAGGAAAAGAGATTCCACCTCAACATTAGGAGGAACTTCCTGACAGTCAGGGCTGTTCAACAGTGGAACACACTTCCACAGAGTGTAGTGGAGTCTTCTTCCTTGGAGGTCTTTAAACAGAGGCTGAGTCTGGAGTGCTTTGATTGAGAGTTCCTGCATGGCAGGGGGTTGGAATGGATGGCCCTCGTGGTCTCTTCCAACTCTATGATTCTATGATTCTACTAATTGCCTTCAAAATGATAATTCTAATGTAAAAGATTGTTTTCTTCATTCTCTATCTTTTCATCAGTTAGCAGATCTAAATATATTTGGTTCCATGAAATCTATCCTCATGTTTATTTTTTTCTAAAAAAAACTTTTTCAAATCATTATTCTGACAGTAATTGGCACTCTGAGCTTGTAGCCTCTGCACAGAACTTCAACAACAGAACATTTGATAATATGGCAATGAAGACTACTTGGATACTCTCCTGATCTGCAAACAGGACTGTACCAAGGAGTGTTAATGAATAAAAATATATTATGTGCAGACATTTGTGTTGGATGCTGGGATTTTGATTGGTGGAAGACCCTGACATTCTGCCAAACATTGTGAGATGTCCTATGACTTGGGCAACAGGTTAGCAGAAAGCACCAAGAGAACTGGCTAATAAGATGTCCCTACATTTGTTCTCATTCTACCATCCATTAGCTTGACCTATAAGATATTTTTTTTTAAAAAAAGGAAGAGAAGAAGAGCTATATTATCTGTTTATAAGCCAAACAAAAAAGGCACATTTTGTCACATTGTGCCCTTTCTTTCTTTCTTTCTTTCTTTCTTTCTTTCTTTCTTTCTTTCACTAGTAAAGGTATTCCACAATAGTTTCTGAAATTTGTTTCTTGTTCAATACAGTTACTGTTACATTTATATTACTCTATTAATTAACACACTCCAGAAAATAATTGACCAAATACCATGATGCACTATAGCTATACATTTAGCAGATTCAAGTGATCTAATGTTTCATAAATGTTCTAAAATCAGAAGTGAACAGTGAGGCAACCAGGTTTGCAACTAATGCTTAGTTATTAAAGATGGAGAAAATCCAAGCAGACTGTCAGAATTTCCAGATAGTTGCCTCAGTTCAAACTGAGTGAATAGGCAGACAACAAAGCGGATATAGATAGTTCTAGCTAAGATTTCGTTCAATCATGGTTTGTTTCTGAAACCATTTGTTTTTCTGCGCCTTCAAGTCATTTCCCACTCGCTGTGACCCTAAAGAGTACATAACCATGGGATTTTCTGAAGCTGAAAGAGTGTGACTCACCCAATATCACCCAGCAGGTTTCTATAGCTGAGCATGGATTCAGACCCTGATCTCCAAGGTCCTAGTCCCTCACTCAAGCCACTATACCATGCTGGCTCTTTTTGAAACTATAGCTTCAAATATTTTGAGAGCAAGAATCCACCATATTTTGCCTGTCATATCATGGCAAAAGGTGGTCAGAAACCTATGCAAGAGGTGAGGAGGTCAACTGCATAAATACACATGACAGTACCAGTCCAAACCAATGTTTGGCATATTATATTTATTAGCTAGGCCACTGACTATGCACTTGCCATAATGAAAGTCTCCAGAAAAGGATTTCTTCCTTGACATTACCTATTAATTCAGTCTGACTTTCTGTTAAACATCTGCTGGTCTGCTATGTTCTTTTCTATCTTTGTTTATATAAAAAGACCAAGAAAGAAAAACTGATAGTTTATGCTTCCAAGGAATACTTTGCCAAATCTGTAGGCTTTAGGAAAGATGCATGAGCTACCGCCAATGTGCCATATGCAGCCTTCAAGGCATGTTTGTGTGGCCAGTGGAACCTTGTAAGAATCTTAGCCTTATTTAAAATTAGGGAGAGATCCCATTTTAAGATGTGGGCCTGTTCATCTCGCTGCTTGGGGCAAAGGGGTTAGCTCAGCAATTTTCACAGTTTCCATTCCGTTTTTGTGAAGTCATGAAATGATTAGAGCTGTATATGGGCCATGAAACAACAACAGATTATATATCAGTGTGTTCAGTGTGTTCTGACTACACAAAGGAGTGTAAAGGCAGATATTCAGAAAAATAGTCTACCACTCCCAGTGGCCATTTAGACAATCTGGCATCACACAGTCTGAGCTGCCCAGTTCATATCTCTCTATATTTTGCCAGGAAAAAAATTACTTTCAAGATAATCTCACCACTCCAAATAACAGAACCATTAGTCCCAAATAATTGGTGGTACCTGCAACTTTGTAAATCATATTCATCTCAGGTGGCTTCAGGAAGCCAACAAGTCTCCTGCATGGATGGAGAGTACAGACATTATATGCATGTGATAAAGAGCATGAAAATTAGGCAAATAATCTTATTTCAAATGATATGCCATATTACTCTGTATCAATGAGAGACATGCCTCTCCAAGTGCATTCCTTGTATATGGTATAATCTATATTTTATGTCAGACAATCCCAAAATATCCTCCAAATTAGTAGAAAATCAAATGAAAAATAGCTGGGTTATGGCTGATACTCAACAAACTTCATGTACACAATTTACGTATTTTGCCATACCAAACATGACATCCCCAAACCATCCTAAATATATCCTCAAAATCTGGTGAATGTCTATCCAGGCACTTTTGTGTGATGCAATAGCAAACTGAGAAATATAC
>NC_056523.1:115453328-115478494 GCF_019175285.1 Sceloporus undulatus | reverse complement strand
AAAGAAAGAAAGAAAGAAAGAAAGAAAGAAAGAAAGAAAGAAAGAAAGAAAGTCAGTCAGTCAGTCAGTCAGTCAGTCAGTCAGTCAGTCAGTCAGTCAGTCTGTCTGTCTGTCTGTCTGTCTGTCTGTCTGTCTGTCTGTCTGTCTGTCTGTCTATCTATCTATCTATCTATCTATCAGGGTAGGGGTTCAGGGGCCTATTTTCCTCCCCTCAGACCCTCTGCAGAAAAATTGAGCTTTTGGTAGGTTATATGGGGTTCTGGGGTTCTTGTGTGGGTGAGGGAGTATTTTGTGTGTTTGTTTTGGATGGCTTTCTCCATGTTTTTAGGGCTAAGCTTGCCCCAAAACGCACCTTTTTGGTTAAAAATGAGATGGTTTTGGTGTTTCAGGGGCCACAGAAATAGGCTACAGGGAGCCCAATTTGGCCAGTCTGGTATAGAAAGATATCATGTTTACACTGAGAAATTTGTCTAGCACAGGGGTTGGAAACCATTGTTTAGTCTGCGGACTAAATCAGTCCTGGGCAAGCATATTGGGACCCATGTACCAAAATTAGGTAAGGGTATCTCTGCTGGCATGCAATGGTGTCTCAGATCCCATTCACTAAGACACACACAGACATGCCATGCCATGCCAGCCTTGCTAGAATCAGGTTTTTGAAAGAATCTTTAATAGTGTTTTGGTGGGAGGGGGGAATCTGGTTGGCCTAGGACTCTGGAGCCTAGCATTTGAATCACAGCTCAGCCAGGGAAACCCACTGGATGATCTCAGGCAAGTCACACTCTCTCAGCCTCAGAGAGATGCAAAGCACCAAAAACACCTCTGAATAAATTTTGCCAAGAAAACCCCATTATAGGATTGCCTTATGGTCATCATAAGTCTAAGTGACTTGAAGATACACAACACAACATCACAGCATTAGAAAAGGGTGCCATTCTACCTTCTGAAGTAGTGACCCCCCCCCCATATTATGACATAACTATGCCATAATTGGTACAATTTTTATCTGCTCACCTCCCAGAAGGTGTAAAACTTAAAAAAATAAATGTGAATACAGCTAAACAGTATAAGGAAGTAGCTTTTTTCTAGTCATAGAAAGCTTGTGTCTGTTTCACAGACACTATGGAAATAGATAAATTTTGCTTTGTGTCAACCCTACTTATCTAATCCAGCTGTCATAAATTCCTTTGGCACCTCTAATGTTTTTACAGTGAACTAAAGCACACAGTTTTAAGTTCTAAGTAAATGATTTAATAGTCTGCAGCCCCCACCTCCCCTTCCCAAATTCTTTCCTCATTCCACAGCAGTTTGAAGAGTAACTGGATGGCCAGACAGACTTTTGGATTTGTTCCTGATCTGGATTAGTACTTAACTCTGATGTATGATAAATGGATACACTTCACCTCTGTCCATATTTCAGACAGATTATCTGGATAATATACATCAGCTACCACTAAATTATGCCTTTGGTGACAAGCTCAAACCCTGATGACTTGGGAACAATCTTTTAAAAAGTCATTGGCCATGCTGCATTAACCATGTTTAAGAGAAACTAAAGTGGGGGTGAGAGCTGATAACTGTAAGATGGGTTGGGGTGACTTGGAAGGGCAGATGGTGTTAGTAAAGTCCTCTCTTCGTCCATTTCCTGGGAGGGTGAGAAGTGAGACACTGTATTTGTTTCTGATGCCCAACCACCCTTTGTGCAACAGCAAAGTAGTGTGGCAATATACTCTGTCTCTCTCAGGCATAACTCTATATACAATATTTATCTAGTGCTATTAGGGAATGTAGCTCTTGGAAAATTTCTTAGTTTAGGCTGCAACTAGTATCTAGGGTGGAACTGTCCAAGGCGTAAGGACTGCTGGAAGAGCCCATGTCCATGCCTCATCAGTAGGGGCATTGTGTTAGCATAGGGTGTTGTGGCACCTTAAAGAAAACTCACCACCTCTCTAGGCAACTGGTTCTATTGCCAAATCACTCTTACTATCAAGAAATTCCTTCTAATGTTCAATTGAAATCTATCTTCCTGTAATTTAAAACCACAGACCTCGTCCTACCCTTTGAGACAGAAGAAAACAAACTGTTTTATTTTTTTAAATTATTTTCCATTTTTTAAACTGATTTATTATATGCTGTTTTGGACATAAAGCAGAATATTTTATTTAAATAAGTAAAAATAAATATATTAAGAGGCATTAATGAAGAATACACAATAAAAAAGTGATAAGGGAAAGCTGCTTTAGGAAATATACTATGTGTCAGCATACTGCTTAAATAATGTTGGTTCCTATCTGATATTACTTAGTGTAAATCTGACTGAGTGAAACCAACCTTCTGGAAGGGAATGGAGAGTGACAGAAGTGCACTGGGGAACTCAGAAAGGATTTATCATCCATCCACCCACCTATCATCCTTGGTAAATGCCCTTCTGCTCCTGGCCTCCTGCCTTTCTGTCATCCTGGGAACTGTAATCTCTTTAGTTCTATCTGTAAAGTTGGCAGATTTATATTTTAAAATGAAGTTTAGAACTCACAGCCCATTTGAGTGTATAGCTTCAATACCCTACATGAAACCAACCCTATGTTCTGCCGTATAACAGTAAGGTAGAAGGGAAAAGATTGATAAAATCCTATGTTTTGTGTCACCCTATTCTTAAATTTGGCTAATATAACCCTAGCCTTAAAATATTTGAACAATGGATGAGTAGGAACAGGCTAGCTAATTCTATTCTAAAAATGTTTTTGATGGAAATAAAACCCAGGTTTACATAGTGGTTAGAGTGTTGGATTTAGGAGACTGAGGTTCAAATCCTAACTACACTACAACTCCATACAGGTGCTCTCTATACAGGTTAAACCAACATGAACTCTTTTTCCACTCTATTATCACTTTGCTTAAATGAAAAGTTCCAGGCCTGAAAAGGACTAGGTTTCTGGTGGTGAGGTTTTCCTATTCCTTTGGTTGATATAGAGAGTTTCCATAAAGAGAAGTCTCTTCACACTTGGAAGCTTACCGCACTGTTCCTGCGTGGTCCATTCTGAGAATGGAACGGAAGGGGCAGGAACGAGTGTGGAACGAGTGGGGGATGGATTTTACCACACTCTCCAGTCCCTCATTTGTTCCGTTCCCCCTCTCTTCCATTCTCAATCCGTTCCAGAGGGGGGAATTTTTGAGAACTCTTCAGAACAGTTCTCAAAAAGTGTTCCCTCTGGAACGGAATGGGAACAGAAGAGAGGGGGAACGGAACGAGTGAGGGACTGGAGTGTGCAGTAAAATCCGTCCCCCACTCATTCTGTTTCCTGCCGGGCCGTTCTGAGAACGGCCCACAAGCCCAGTGCAGTAAGCTTCTTGGAATAAATTCATAGACTTGTAGAAAAGTGAGCAAAACTATGAAGGAGGGGCATGAGGATACCACCTTCACATGACATTTAACCTCTGCTTAGAATTCCTAAATGCAACTTATAGCAATAGCAAGTACAATTCTATACTGCTTATCTGTGCACTTAAGCACTTCCTAAGTGGTTTACAATTGTAAGCTATTTGCTCCCAACAATCTTGGAAGGATGCGAGGCTGAGTTGACCCTGAGCCCCTGATAATGAACTTACAACCTCATGGTTTGTGAGTGAGTAGCTTCAGTACAAGCATTTAATCACTACTCCACCAGGGCTCTTACCTCTCAGTGTAACCACTTTCACATTATCATTTTGTGCTGATGAAAGGGGGGGGGGTAGTGGAGAACCACATATACCACTCTGCATTCCTTGGAAACAATAGAGGATATAAATGTAACAAAAAGAAGAAACAAGAATAAAATAAGGAAGGACAGCCACATAGCACAGAAAATCCTTGCCAATTTAAACCACATTAAAAAGTGGTTTGCAGGTCCTTAGAAGATGCATGACTAATTCTGGCACCTAATTTAAAAGTGTGTTTACTAGAAAAGACATTGCAGCCTGAATACATCATACAAGCACCAGATCCCATCTGATCTTGGAAGGTAGGCAAGGTCAGCTCTGGTTACTACTTGGATGGGGGCCTGTCAATGAATACCAGGTACTGTGGGCTATATTTCAGGGAAAGAGACTGACAAAACCACCTCTGACTATTCCTTGTCTAAGAAAACCCTATGACATGCATGAACTCACCAAAAGTCAACAGGTGACTTGAAGGGGGGAGGGAGAGAGAGAGAGAGGGAGAGAGAGAGAGAGTTTTTAAGAATGTGAATCTAACCAACTGCTTTGCATCTCCTCCATGTTTTACCTTTTGAAAAGTACCTTTATCATGCTCTGTACCACCTCATAGTCCAGTGATTAATGATAGACGGTTCAAAGAATAAATAGCCTTTTAAGACACTCCCCTTAATTATGCATTGGAGGGGAGTTTACATAACTAAATACATTTAATCTGTTTCTGCTCTCTTCAGATGATCACATTAAATTAGCCTTCATAACTTTTTTAAAAATTGTTATGTTAAGCCCATTAAAACTATAGGTGGCCAACAGCCTTTAAAAAGAAAACCCTACCATCTAGCCTTTATCTGAGAATAATAAACTATCTTGACAGCTAACAACTCCTTTAGCCTGTCTTAAATTACCCTTTTATGTTAGAAAGCTACCCTCTATTCCAACCATTTGTATTTGTTTGAGTTCTTCTAGAAATAATTACATTTTTAGCACTTTGCCACTTGAGATCAGCTGTCCCAAAATACGGGGTACCACAGTTGTAACCCCTTAATTGGAAGGGAAATGACAACTAGAGCAGCATGTAAATACTGCAAGGCAGTGGTTAGATTTTAAAAAAATGCCACAGAGGTTAACCATGATTCTTACTAACAAATAATAAATGATGTCAGCATTGTACAGAAACCATATGGTTGCCTTGGGTAATGTCAGGTTCATTTTTCTATTCAGTCTCCCAAGTTGGTTATCTCTGTACTTTTGAAATGCAGAAAATAAGCTTTTCTAAATGGAGCATTTCTCAAGCGAAGCATTTACTCTATCAAGAAAATGATGAGATACTAAATGTTTTAAATAAATGAAGTTAAAAAGGTATATACACACAATACTGTAACCATTTTGGCCAATTTATATATGAGCATTAAAGAAGCCCAAACAGTCAGAGGATCAGAATTACACTGGGATCCCAAAAAAGCCGAGTTCAAGCCGCACTTTTGCTATATGATCTTTGGAAGGCTTTGTGTAATTCATCGCATTGTCCCCTACTTTGTGAAACAAGGAAAATATTAAAGCTCCTGCCAAATTTAAGGTCACACATGCAATGATATTTTTTATCTCAGTACATTGCTAGTTTTACTTTTTAAATAAAAATTTGGGAAAAGGAAAAAAAATAAGACTGTGTATGATCAAAACTGGAAATGCAGTAGACAAGTAAGGTTGTTGCACAAAGAAGAACCCAAAGAGGTTTTTACCTCCTTAATTTTCAGCTAGGCATTATATAACAAGGTGATCCCCCCCAGCCTACAAAACTGATTTATTATTTTCAGCACGGCATAATAATTTGAGATCTAAAAACATTACATGTCAGTGCAAAATTGTTAAGCTATACTGAATTCAGATATCTGTGAGAATGATACTGTTGGAAGCAGAGGTGCAGAATCTCAGGTCCTGAGGCTAAGTCTGGCCCCTCTGGTGTTCTGGAGGTAGCAATCCCTTTATAGCTATGGCACTGTTGTTTGGTAGTTTTCCAGATTCTGGGTACATTTTCTGCACATTTTGAAAGATTAATTTTTTTCCTCCTAAGTCTTATTTACTTGCAGTAGGAGCTGTAGAATAAAATACGCCTGTGTTTTTTAGTTCTGCCCTTTGCCTTTAGCTATGCACCACTGGAATGCATCCCCCAATATCTTCTTTGAAATTTAACTCTCATGTTTAAAAAAGTGTTCCACTCCTTATTCTCACTCCTGGAGAATAAGGAATATCAGACTATTGAAGATCCTTTCCAATAAAATCACAGAATTGTGGCGTGGGAATTGTAGAATTAGAAGGCTCATCTTTTCCAGTCTCTTGACTCTCAAAGAATCAATTACAAATATTCATCCAGCCTCTCTGTATAACAGCATTCAACAAAGGAGAATCCACTATGTTCTGAGGGGAGGCACTCTGTGATTGAATGTCTCTTACCGTCAGGAAGATTTTCTTAATGTTATCTGAACCCATCGGTTTGGGACCTAAGCTAGGCAGTAGCAGCAGAAAACAAGTTTGTTCTGTCTCACATGTGACTACTCTTAGATATTTGATGACAACTTACCAACTTTCAGTCTTTTCTACAGGCTAAACATACTCAATCCTGTCCACTGTTTGGCATCTTGGGGCTCATTCCCACTGAAAGTATAACCCGCGTTCCACTCTGGCTCTGCTCTGCTAGGTCAAGCAATTACAAAAAGTCCCTCGTTCTCACTATGAAAAGGGGTCCCTTGTGGAATCGCTTTTTTTGTTTGGCACGCTTGTCATTCCCATTGGAGATGGGGAAGGCAGAGCAGCCCTTCAGGCGGTCGTTACCACCCCACCCCCACCCCCAAACACTTTTGGAAGGCCCGACCGGACCCTTTACCTCTGGCAACCCCAAGGTGCCTTGTGTCCTCTAAATTCCCACTCTTTTTGCCTGCCTTTGGAGGGAGGCAAAAAACACTGCCACAAGCTGCCAATGCATGGCTAGGGACTTGGAAGCTGCTGATCTGCAGCGCCCGGTGTCTGTGCACAAGATGCCCTGTGGGTATGGGAACTCCCTCCTTCTCCACTTGGAGCTCTCCTCCCTCCCTTTCCACCTCTCACCTGTGGGTGCCTCGGTCTATCCGGGGGCTTGCGAGAAGCGGTGGCAGGATGACTGTGTGTGGGAGTGCCTACCCGGGGCCTCAGGGGAGGTGGCGGAGGGCAAGGAGGAGGAGGGAGCGGATAGGAGGAGGTGGATGAGATGGAGGACGAGACTGTGGAGGAGATGGAGGCAAGATCAAGGGGCCCGGGAGGAGGAGGAAGTGAATGAACCCTCCCCTTTCTTTTTTAAAAAAATCTTATCAAAAAATCACTAGATTGCTAAAGCAACCACTTGCCTTTGCGAGTGGCTGCTTCAGCAATATAGTGATTTTTTTTATTATGTTTATTTTAAAAAAACAGCACTGGGGATGGCTCTGGGGAGGGATGGTGACAGTAAAAGAATCAGTTCTGATCTGGTGTTCCCATCTGTTGGGAGCGCATCAGAATCAATTCCTAGGAACCACCAAAAGAACCAACAAAAAACTAGTTTCAGAATATCCCAGGTTTTTCCCATTAGAATCGATCAAATTAGGATCGGAATCGATTTCCAGTGGAAACTAGGGGCATATACCTCGAATCAAGATTCGGAGCTTATTGTAGTGGGAACAACTGCTTGGTGACTCTTCTCTGGACACTTTCCTGTCAGCAGCTCATCTGAGCCCTGTAGCCAATGCTGGCATACAGCAGAGTAAACTGGCAAATTCAGAAACGTGGTTCTCAGTCCTCAGTTGAGATAACAGCAGCTGGATGTCTTCCAGGAACTGAAGAAATGTAGGAACCTCCAGGGACTCTCAGCAACCGATGCCAGGCTTCTGCTGATAAACGACCAGACAAGCCAAGTTTCCCGAAGTGCTTTATTTACAGTGCTATAATACAGATCACAAATGAATACCAACTCTCCTACTACAACCCACAAAGCAATCACTGAAAGCTCCTGAGCTTATATAGCCTTGAGACCATGTGGTCTCCCAAACTCAGTTACTTCCTGTGCCACAGTGTAAAGTGTTCCAGCTAAATGTTTCATCATCCAGGCACAAGTGCACACAGGCATCAGAGTGTCCTTGAGGCTATGAGCATCAGTTGTGCTTGATCAGCCTTGTCCTTCGAGTGCTGGATGCTCATGGTCAGACACACACACATCCAAGCATTTCCCAGTGTGCTGACTTTAACCTCTGACATTTCCTACTTCTCAAAATTCATATTAAACTGAGTTACCCAGAATAGGACATAATATGCCAAGGGAGGGCTAACAAAATCAGATGTACTGTTACTTCCCTTGATCTGGATGCTATACCAGATGCAGACTAGAACCGTGTTGGGTTTTGTTTTTCTTTCTTTGTTTGTTTGTTTTTGACACCACATCTCACTGTTTAGCTGATGGTCTACTTCCAATCCTTTTCAAATGTACTATTGATTTATCTCCCATCCTGTGTTTCTGCATCTTACGTTTCCTGACTGAATATAGAGCCCTACATTTAAATCAGTAGAAAATCTTTTTTTTTTTTTTTGGTTGGGGCCAATTATCTAATTTTGTTAAAATCACCTTGAATCCATTCTGTCTTCTGAGGTATCAGCTACTCCTCCAATTTGCTGTCACCTGCAAATCTTATGCCCATTCCCTTTACTTGTTCCTTCAAGTCAGTTATAAAGATACTGAACAACACTGGAACTAGGACAGAAAATCAGGCTCGCTTCACTACAGAATGTGCAGACCCACACCAAATACTGCCAAACATTGTTTTTTAAAGTATTTTTCCAAGTATTTCCCCTCTGACAGCACCACAGCACCTGTTCTCTTCCCACACTCACTGCCTACGGTTTTATCAAAAAGAGTGACGACAGTAAGCTTAACACGGGCATGATAAAGTCACCATTAACAAAAAGCATAAACACAGCCTTGCAGAAAGCCGTCTCCATCTGCATTTAAATGAGAATGTGTTTCCAAATTGTTAAAATAAAAATAAAAGCAAAGATAACAATTTCTGGTAAATTTCAGTCCACAGCATGATTTGTAATTAAAAGGACCAGTTCTTTGCCTAGCTTCTGCAGAAGTCAAAATTCTCTGAGCACAATCAAGATAATTTTTTCAATGAGATTCACTCCTAAAGAGATGTCAGACTAATGTTCTTAGTTGTGGTAGGCTATTTTTTAGTTTTTTATTGTTTTAAAATAGAGATAAAACTTGGTAGATGAGGAGAATTCTGTGGGTGTAAGAATCTCAATTTCAATATGACTTTTGACAAGGTCTCATATGATATTTTAAGCAGAGAAGCTGGTAAAATGTAAGCTAGACTATACTACTGTTAGATACATTTCTAGCTGAACCAGACAACGAGTCCTCAGTAGTGATTACAGTTGGCCCTTCATATCCACAGGGATGCTAAAAACTGCAGGATCTCAAGTCTGGTGGCTTCTAATCCACATGCTGCCATTAGGGACACTGGGACAAGGATATCCATGATTCTCAAATCCACAGATGGCAAGTGCACTGTTGGGGCAGGAGAACTGTACTCATCCTGGGGAGACATTGCAAATTGGGTGCCTCAGGATCTGCCCCAGTGTTGTTCCACATCATTATAAATGACTTAGAACAATGGCTCTCAAATTGTGGGGCTGGACCCCAGGGGGGCATAAGAGTTGCTGGGGGGGGGGGTGCATATGGCTTGGAGGCCCTGATCTTTCCTCCTTCTCTTCTTCTCAAGGTTTTTTCAGTCTTGGAGGAGAACAGAAAAGCAAGGAGGGTGCTTGAAGCCTCTGTCTGAGGAGGAGAAGAGCTATTTCCTTATAAAATGTTAAAATATGACTATACATGAAAGTGTGAACTAGAATGCGAAAACTAAGCAAACAAAATATTTTTATTCATATACTATGTTGAGTGAGGGGGACTGATATCTGCATGTAGATGTAAAGGGAGTCAGAAGGGTAAAAAGTTAGAGGACCACTCATTTAGATGAAGGAATGGGAGATGTGGTAAACATTTTGGAAATCGAACTCAACAAGGAACAGTTGAAAGAGTTGAGTATGTTTAGCCTGGAGAATAGAAAGCAAAAAGATTATATGACAGCCATCCTTAAATGTCTGAAGGCCTGTCAGGTGACAGAGAAAGTTTGTTCTCTGGTGCTATGTAGTTTAAGGCCCAAACTTACACATTCAAGTTACAAAAAAGAGATTCCAATTAAACATTTGGGGAAATGGCCTAATGGTAAGAGTTGCTCAACAATCGAATACTCTACCTTGTAAGCTGGTCGATTCTCCTTCATTAGAACCTTTTAAACAGAGATTGGATGGCTATTTCTTAAGAATGTTTTACCTGTAGATTCCTACACTACCAGGTATTTGAAACAGATGGTCCTTGGGGCTACCTCTAAAGCTATGAGCCCATGAGGATCAACAAATCTGAGATGTTCTCTGCAGCCTGATAAGAAGGCAAAGAGCCACTTGAAATATAATTTCAATTGTATGAACAGATACAGAATACAATCCAGCCTTATAGCTGTCTTCTCATCTACCACTTGAAAGTTAGGATATGGCTACAGTGCAGATTCTTTTCAGTGCCAAAAATATACTGTTCACACTAATTGGCAAAGGTTCTACTATTAACTCTTCCTGTGGCCTTGTAAATTCAGCTACCTAAAGAAAGAGTGCATTCCTTAATTTACAGCTTGTCAGAGTATTTCTAGAAACTTGTTCACTGTGGAAAACCTACCAATTTCTCATTATGGATTAACCAGCGCATTGTAAAATTTGTAAATTCTTAGATAGAGGTTTGTTACTACAACAGACCGGCAAGATAATTGTGATCAATATGCACTACAATGTAAGTAGTACTCTATGGAAGTATGACTCTGACTCCATTGTTTTGTAAGAACTGTTTAACACATAAGTTACAAACATATTGCTCATATATTTGAACTCATAAAAACTGTATCTCCTACCTTTCTGTCCATTAATGGAAAACAAGAGCAAAGCTTTTTCTCCTTCCTTTCCCACAGTTCCTAAGGAGCATCTTATGATCTCTGCAAACCTGTTCTTCCAAGCTGGGGAACATTTAAAATGGTGTGAGATTTGGTGGGAGACACTACAGCTGGAGATGTGAATTTGTAGAAATCACCTACTTTGCAGAAGTGGGCCCTTGCTATCTGCTGGAGTTTTGTTCCAGCCCCTGCATGGCTACCAAAATCTGTGGATGATCAAGTCCCATTATATACAATGGTATAATAAAATGGTGTCCCTTATATAAAATGGCAAAATCCAGGTTTGCTTTCGGGAATTTTTAAATAATATTTTCAAGCCACTGATGACTGAATCTGTGGACGGAGAGACCATGAATAAATAATAATAATAATAATAAATAAAAATTTTATTTGTATCCCGCCCCTCTGAGAACAATTGGGGCGGCTAACAAAGTTAAAAATACAGCACACATGAATACCGAGAGCTGACTGTAACTTAATCAGAACTAAATCCCATGAATTTTAAGATAACTGAGTACCACAGTGAAGCCTTAGAAGTCATGTTATTGTCAACAGAACTGCCAACATAATCCTGCTAGTTACTTAAAGAAATTGAATAGGATAATGTGTTATAACTACAAGAATAAACAGTGAGAATCCTCCAAAGTACTCGTTCAATAAGATACTAAAGTAATTTTATTGTAATAAACAATATCTTATGTTAGTATTGGGAAATCAGAGTTTGAATCCCCACTGAACCATAAAACCCACTGGGTGACCTTGGGCAAGTCACACTCTCTCAGCCTCAGAGGATGGCAATGGCAAACCCACTCTGAAAAAAAATGGCAAGAAAACCCCATGGGCTTGCCATAAGTCAGAAATTACTTGAAGGCATGCAACAACAAGTTTAATGTTTACAAATCTGAAAATTAAAGTACAGTCATCCCTCCATATTTGCAGATTTGATATTTGTGGTTTTGATGATTCACAGATTTCATTAATATGTTCTCTCTAGGAATGTCTAGGTCCTCCAGTGCAACTCTGTGGTCAAATTTAACTAAAAGTTGCACTGAAAGACCATTTGTAGCTACTCCAGTGCCATTCTATGGTCAGTGTATGTGTGACATTGACCACAGAGTTGTACTGGAGGACCTAGAGATTCCTAGAGAGGTGTCCACTCAGGTAAAAACAGTGTTTTTGTTATTTGCGGTTTTTCCATATTCACAGGGGTCTTGTTCCCCTAACCCTAGAGAATATGGAGGGACAACTGTATTTTTAAATGTATTAAAATTTCTTTATAACTGATTTCTTTGTTTGTCCAGATAAACAAACTGAATTTACATGAACTGTAGAATACCTGGAAGACACTGAAAAATAAAAAAAGATGAGTACACTTATGTACGAGAAACATAAGATATTTAAAATAATTAGTTAGAATTTCTATCTACATTCTCTTTGTCACTTGCCAATAGAATAATCATAGAATCATAGAGTTGGAAGAGACTACAAGAGCTATTCAGTCCAACCCCCTGCCATGCAATCAACTGAAGTATCTTCATTAAAGAATGAATTAATTAATTTGGGGTTCACTACAAAGGGGCTTTCCAGACGGCCCTTTGGGACGTCCGGAGGACGTCCCATTTTAAAAAAGGGGCGTCTCTTTTAGACGCCCCTGGGCCTCGTACGGACTCCGTCCGTACAAGATGGCGCCGGCCTTTCTACATGGCCGGCGCCATCTTTACGCATCGGACGCACAGCGTCCAGACGCGTCGCGACGCTGCTGACGTAGCGAGCGCGCCCCTGGCGCCTCGCTACGTCGCAAACGCGACGCAAAAAGAAGCTCCATTTTGGAGCTTCTTTTTTCGGTCCGCGCGGGAGTCGGGCCGTCTATAGGCTCCGGCTCCCCCGCGGACCTTCTGGCGGCGGCGGCAGACCGCCGCAAAGCGGCGGTGTGTAGCCCGCCAAAGATTCTATCCTCGAGGCTTACTAACAAATACACCTAGGGAAGAAAATTATTACTGGAGGAGGGGGCTGAAATCTTGACATAAGACACTAAGAACTAGCTCCAGAGCAATGATTTAGAGTGCACTCTTGATATCTACAGGAGGTTGGTTTGAGGACCCCCTCATGGATACCAAAATTCATGGATGCTCAAGCCCCCTTATATATGATGGTGTAGTAAAATGGTGTCCTTTATACAAAATAGCAAAATCAGGGTTTGCTATATATATATTTTAAAAATATATATATCTTTCCAATCTGTGGATGATGGAATCTATGGATGCAGAATCCATGGATACAGAAGGCCAACTGTATAGGAAAAGTATTTCCTAGTATTTGCAACAACACTGGGTAAAAGAATGAGCAATTGCTAAAATCAGTTCAGAAACATTAGATTAAATTAAAAACTTGGATATTACTTTAAAAATAAAATAAAAGTAAATGAAAAAAATCATTTACTTTTATTTTAAAATAAAGTAAAAGGTGCATATTGTTTAATGGGTGACAGACTAGATCTCATCATTCTACAGGTATCACAGACTTAGCATTTGTAGGACAATGAATGGCCAAACATGGGAATAAAACTATGTGCCAAGATTTTAAAACCTCATTCTATATTTAAGAGGATTTTCTAGCTACTCATCAGAGTAAGCAAAAGCTTAGAGCTACAGCTGAACTCTAGAAATTATAGTCCAAGGAAGCCAGAAATAGCCTTTTGGCATTTTCAAGCTTGTTGACTGAACCAGGCAGGAAGCAAACAATTAAGGTGTACAATGTGGAGGATGTTCTCAGGATATCTGAACACAAGTGAATTCTGGTTAATATAACTACCTGAGATGACAAAACAAAAAGATGACTGCATCAAAGGCATATAAACACAGATTTTAATTTATATGCAGAGCAACCCTATACTTTAATGTTCCCAGGGAAATGAAGGAAGATGTCCCAGTGGAACAGACACAATCTCAGCTGAGGAAAGAAGGGGAGATCCACAATGCAGAAATACTTAAACTTTGTAACAGAATCTGAAATCATTGTATCTGTCATGGTTGGATTCTACTAGCATAAATGAAGTTCTGCCATATGCTGTGACCTCTTAGAAGACATGTCTTGAATATAGGATTGTAGAAGACAACTGGCATGTCTAAACTGAATTATTATTTCCCACTCAAGTCTTCTCACTTTGACATTATGTAGGTTCAGAAAAAATGCAAACAGTTATTTCTATAGGACTTTCACATTTACACAGGCTATTTGTATTAATCTTACTTGTGCTGTAAATTTCACTTCAAACATTCTTTGTCAGAAAGATGAAGCCAAACAGCAGAGACAAATCTCAAAAAATGCCCACATCTTTTTCCCTGCATGCAGAAAGGACTTGGAATGCTCTTTATTCATTCATTCACGACAGAAAAGGTCCAGAAGGAAAATGAAAAGAGTTCTGGTTCTGCAAATACACAGTGCCACCTTTATGGCTGCATTAAAAAAATGAAGGTGGGGGAAGAAGACAGATGAGAAAAACAGTATGAATGAGAGATACAAGTACCTTGACCATAGAACAAGATACACTGTCTCTCCAAATTGTGCTGGTTTGTGGAATTCTGGTTTAGGTGATATTAACAATCCAGGCTTTATAAAGAAGCCTTGGATTGGTTCACACAAGCATAGACTTGTTTTGCCTTTACTACTATAGACTTGAGACTGGCAACTGATTGTGAATTGATGTTAATGAAAAGCACCAAGGCAATGATAAGCAGAAGTAATAAATTTAATGTGGCACCTCATCTGCAATGGTTTATTCATATGATTTGTCCCTCTGGGTACTGTCACTTGCCCCACCTAATATTCATTTTTGGCTGTCATAGTTTTTCTACAAATGCCAGGACTTTTACATAAATTCCTGGTGGACAATGAGGAGATTGAAATAAAGGTTTCCTATACTTAGATCAATCATTGGTCAGAATGGAAACTATGGTCAAGAAAGCAGAAGAAGACAAGGGCTGGGAAGGGCAGCTGTGAAAGAACTAGGCAAGATTCTGAAATGCAAAGATAGACAACTGAACATTAAAGTTAGGACTGTCCAGGCCATCAGAGCTGGACAGTGAAGAAATCTTGTAGGAAGAAAATCAATTCATTTGAGGCTTGGTGCTGAAGAAGAGTTATGAGGATACCATGGATGGTTAAAGAGACAATCAAATGGATCCTAGGGAAAAATCAAACCAAGAAGCCAAGTTGATTAAACTGAGGCTGTTGTACTCTGGCCACATCATAAGAAGGCATGACTTACTAGAAATGGTAGAAGGCAACAGGAAAAGAGGAAGACTGCATACAAGATGGATAGACTCTATCAAAGAGTCTATCAGCTTCGGCTGATACGTCAGCTGCAACCCTACCTGGGCCGAGGGGACCCTGAAACGGTGGTACATGCTCTGGTAACCTCTCGGTTAGACTTCTGTAATGCGCTCTACATGGGGCAACCCTTGTACCAAACCCGGAAGCTTCAATTAGTACAGAATATGGCAGCAAGGTTGGTCACTGGATGTTCCAGGACTAGCCATATAACACCTATTTTACAAGATCTACACTGGCTGCCCATTCGCTCCCGGGCGCAATACAAGGTGTTGGTTATTACCTATAAAGCCCTAAATGGTTTGGGCCCAGGGTACTTGGAGGACCGCCTCTCCCCATATAATCCGCCCCACACTCTCAGATTGGTCGGGAAGCATCTGCTGAGGGCTCCTAAGGCGAAATATATCTCGTCTTCGCAAAGGGCATTCTCCTTCTTGGCCCCGCAGACCTGGAACTCCCTTCCCGACGAGCTCCGCTCCGTTGCCTCTCTTGATCTTTTTAGGAAGAAACTAAAGACCTTTCTCTTCTGACAAGCTTTCCCCCATATGTCCTGATGTTATGCGGTTCTCCCCCCGATATACAACTGTTTATCCAGCTAGTTTTTGTGAGTGTGTTTTAAGAGGTTGTATGTTTTATAGTTTTTTAAATTGCATTGGGATGTTTTTAACATGTTGTTGGTGATACTTGTTTGTTAAATGTTATATTGTATCACTTTTGTTGTACACCGCTGTGATCAAATTTGGAATTTGGAATTTGGAATAGCGGTATATAAATAATTATTATTATTATTATTATTATAACTATAAAGAGGACATGGTCTTAAGGCTGCAGGAACTGAGCAGAGCAGCTGAGGACAGGTGTCTTGGAGGTGTCTCATTCATAAGGGCACCATGAGCCAAGGTCGACTTGAGGACAGTTAATGGAACAGTAACTGAAAACTGAACATTTGTGTGTGTGAACCAGCTGTGATAGCAGTCCATATCTCTGTAATCCCCCCTCCCAAAAAATGCTAGAAAACTCAGTTTACCTTTTGTTGGAACAAAGTGGAACTTACTACTATGAATAGCAATGTCACTTCTCTCAGCACATCCTGAAGATATTTCATTTCCCTCCCATTACAAATCCTTTTGAAAATGTATCACAAGGGGCAAGTCACTATGAGGTCGAAACATATATTCTACAGCAGAACCCAAATGCCCATTTTATAAAGGAAAAAAATAATGTATTTTGCTAGGAAACAAGCACAGGCAAGTAGTTACAATGCCAACATCTTTGAAAATTACATGTCTGGCACTATGTGCAGAAGCATTGACAGGAGCATCATACAGCTTAATACCATTTTCCCAAGGGCTGTAAAATAACTGTCTTAAATTCCTGAAGTAACAAAAGCCAGTTTGTCACCAACATAACATAAATGCAGTTCCATGCAAACGTGGCATACATTGTTAGGGATGATGGGAGTTGCAGCTCTTCTCCTGGCTTTCACTCTCACCACCCTGGTCAGCGGAAGAACAACCAGTTTGACCAGTAGCTCTGAGAATTGGCTGAAGATGTCTTCCAATCTTCTCTGCAGTCTGCTGGTTCTTGTTCAGCTCTCAAGACACCAGTCAACACAGTAGTCTTCTTAAAAAGATCTACTTTTATTCTACTATATACACTATGCACAAAAACAATTCACTACTCACAAAATCCACACTACTATACTCCTCAATACCCACACTACTATACTCCTCTATACCCACTCTACTATACTCCTCAATACCCACACAAAATATTGCCATACATTATTGCTTATATAGACATTTGTCTTTCTATTCATTATACAGTTGCCACCTCCTGGGCGTGTACATACATAATGATTGACATACCATACTTGGCTCAATCTAGCCCTCACATTGCATCACACATTACTGTCCACTCAATGACTCTCAGGTGATATCAATTTGCATCTTTTCACTTTGTCATTGCCTCATATGTCCTTGGCTTTCAGGACTCTCCAATTACATTACTTACAACACCTGTGTGACAATTCAATAACTTTTGCTGTGTCATGTTAGTTTCAAATATATTCATATACATATTATATTTCTTGTGACTATATATCCCATGTGGCTTTTTCCTGACATACATTGCTTGCCACCATTCTTTCATGGAGTAACAGGACAAAGAACTTATGTTCAGTGGGCACAGAATACTAACTGCTGTGGTGAGAGAAGTGTAAAACATGGAGAAGAAGAGGGCAGGTGAGGAGAAATGGAGTGGCTGAACTGGAATCTTTGCCAGATTTTCATATAAATCCAATTTCTCCTGTATGTACTGGATGGCATTTTTTTTCTCATATTGAAATGGGTAAAAAAATAAGGCCTAAGGCCAGTGTAGTTATTTACTTGAAACATTATGTATCAGGCTATTTCATCAAACACAGACAACCAAAGCTTACCCTTCTGTCTTCCACGGGTTTTGGGAAACTTACACTTTTTACAGGGGTCTTGGGGTGATCTTTCCAGGGCTGCAAACTCCACCCTCATATCATCCTAAACACAACTGATCTAATCCACTTTTCAAAGATAAGCAAGGTCCAGTCTGATTAGCACTTCAGTGCAAGACCATAAGGAGACACTAGGGATCTTCAGAGGCTGAAGGAAAAGATCCTACCTAAAACCTTGGTCAGCCATGGCTAGCCAAAATTAACAATACTGAGCTCAGTGGTCTAATGGTCTGACCTGGTGGAAGCATTTTCCTATGTTCTCACTACAGTAATGAACAAACTTGAGATCATTTATTTATTTTATATATATCCTGCTTTTCTCCAAAATTGGGACTCAAAGTGGCTTACACAAAATGAACATTAAAAAAGAATTAAACAATTCACAGTATTAAAACAATTCAAAACTCCAGTTAAAAGACTCAAATGCTGTTTAAAAGATTAAAAGCAATTTTAAAAAGTTCAGTTTAAAACAGTACACCATCCTCAGCCAATTCTTTATTGTTTTTTTCTGGATTAAGTTTACTTTGTTCATTTTCATCCAGTCAATTACTGATGACAAGCGATGATTTAGAACCAAGACCGGCTAAACAGTTGATCATGCATTATTAAAAAAAAAAAATCCTGAATCTACATGGTATGTCCACATCTAGTAAGATCTTGTGGTATTTGCTGAGTAGAAAAATACAGACAACATGCCGAACTGGGAACTGCTGTCCTGGTCAGGTATTTCTCCAGAAAAGGGGAAAGAGAGTGGCTGTATAGAAGCTTATTTTTTGAAACACAGAAAGAAGTACAGTGGTACCTCGGGTTACGAAATTAATTCGTTCCGCCGCCGCTTTCGTAACCCGAAAAGCCTTCGCAAGCCGAAAACCCATAGGCGCTAATGGGGAAAAGCCGCGATTTCATGTGAAATAGCGCCGAAAAGCACCAAAATTTTCTTCGTAACCCGAAATAACCTTCGTAACCCGGAACAGTTATTTCCTATGGGATTTTTTCGTATCCCGGAAATTTCGTAACGTGGGTATTTTGTATCCCGGGGTACCACTGTATGCCACTGTATGTCACACATTCTGTCAAGAATGGTAGCTATAAGCTCTGATGGACACATTTTGAGCAATGCAGTACATGCCAAGAGTGCAAGGAAGTGGATAGTAGTAGGTGAAATTATAAACAACATTATTAACCCAGGGACCATGCTGTGGCTATCCATAGCATGGTCCCTGGGGAAATAATGTCCCTTATAATTTCACTCTACTGCTATTACAGACACTAGACAATACTGTGACTTTGACCTTTGGTCTCCAAGAAGCTTGTATAGGTTCCAGGTTTGAACTCAGTTCTCTTCTTTACTGCTACTCACTTTCTGAAATGCTGCCTTTCCCTACATTGAATTCAATCTCTCCTTTCCCTCAAAGCACCCTACTCCCAAAGCTGTGGTAATACTTTTTTCTCCCCATAATAATAATAATAGTAATGAGCTGAGAAACTATTGTAGCGATTCCCATAAATCATTGTGGTCTTTCCAGTGTAGGATTCCTTGGGTTTTTGAAACAGGAAACTGGTGGTAAAAATGCACTCTGGAGCTATAACAACACTCCTTGTATGAAGAAAGATCAGTATGCCATTCAATCAGTTTTAAGATCTCTTCAGTGGCATTAATGTCACTATATAGTCAGTCAGTAAAGAAGACAAGTGGTTTGTTTTAATCCTGAATTAAATGCATGCAGTCTCATGTCAACGGCTCCATCAGTGTCACTCTTTCCACTAGGTAAGTATTTGTTTTTCTTATCCTAGGTAGAAGAATTCTACACAGCCTCTGAAACTTTTATACAATGAGAATTAACCACCAAGGCTACATTTGTAAATGGAGTTCTTGGTCAGATAACCGATAGGTATTCCTTCTTGTCTCACCTTGTCATCCTGGAATATTTTGTTGTTTTTTGTGATGTGTAATTTTAACCCATAAAGATCAGTGAAAGAATAATATGTGACTAGATACCTCTAAATGAAGCTCTCCCTTATTACCACATTATCTCCCAAAGTGTAGCTTCTCTATAGCATCCTTTTTAAGCCATCAGATAGTCCACTGGGAGAAGATAATTTCTACTGCTCTAGAAGCAAAATGAGAAGCAGAACATAAGGAGAATCCTACAGGATTCTAAAAGACTATTGCATCTATATCTAATTTCCAACAGTCCACAACCAAATGTCCACCAGAAAGCCACAAGAATGATCTTGGGGGACTGCATGCAACCCAAGGACTATATTCTTCCCACCCTGGTAAAGCCGTTTGAACCTTTTTACACAGGACAAGTCTCCACTTACTGTAAGATCTGGGTGGACATGTGTTTTCCAGGTTCATAGCAACCCTGAGCTTGTCTACGCTATTATTAAGGACACAGAGGCAAATCATGGGAAATTCAGCTTCAGCAGCCACATGTTCCTCCATTCTGAGGTCATTCTGTAGTAAAGTAAAGTGGTGGAGTGTACGCCAGTTTCTCCAAATCGTTTTGGCCACACATCCACAGCCATCTTACTTTATTTATTTATTTTCCTGTCCATCAAGCATGTGAATATATACATTTCCACCTTGGCCCAGGACACTCCTCTGCCTCTTTTTTTGCCATGGCAGGACTGACCTTCCACCATTGCTAAAGCTAAGCGCAGTAGTTAATCACAGGTGTGCAGATACAGGCATAAATATCTTCTGAGCAGATATGGTGATACTCAGTTATGCACACAAATGCAGCATCCTTTAAAAACGGATGAACAAGCTGATCCTGTCTGTTCTGCCCCAACCACCACAAGTTCCTCCTTCCACCATTAATGTAAATCTGTTGGCTGTTTTGGCTCCACTCTGTAGGAAGGGACGCTCAGGAGCAATTGTGTCTACTGTCCTGACCATTTCCCCATTCCAGAAATTAGCCAGAGCTTCAACAGAATTGCCTGGCTAGGTGAGGGAAAACTCCCCAAGAACCCTCAGGAATGCATCCAGAGCCATCAGCCTCTTGGGGTAGACCATCCTAATTGGTCCTCCACCCTTGTATAGGTTCCAAGTCTCAGTGAGTCTGAACCTGACCAGATAATGATCTGTCCATGACAACGAAACTCTGGAGAGTTCTTCTACACCAAGATATCTTCCCACCCAGCACAGAATACAAGGTTCAGAGTGTGCCCAGCAGTATGGGTAGGACCAGATAGCACTTGAGACAGACCTGTGGTTGTCACGGAGGCCATGAAATTCTGAGCCACTTCTGAAAGAGTAGTCTCAGCATGGATGTTGAAGTCCCTCAGCACTACTAGACGAGGAGATTCCAAAACCAAGTACATTTCTATACCATTGATCAGTGCACTTAAGCACTCCCTAAGCGGTTTACAAAGTGTAAGCTAATTGCCCCCAACAATCTGGGTACTCATTTTAGCGACCTCAGAAGGATGCAAACCTGAGTCAAGCTTGAGTCCTTTCTGCTGGTACTGAATTCGCAATCTTAGGGTTTGTGAGTGAGCGGCTGCAGTACAGGCATTTAACCACTGTGCCACCAGGGCTCCTGAGACCACCTCAGCTAGCTCAGAGAGGGAGACTGTTGAGCAGCTGGGCAGGTGGTACACCAACAGGATCCCTATTCTGTTCTGGCCATCCACCTTTAGGTATACACACGCAAAACCTAAAGTCTTCAGATTGAAGACTGTTTGAGGGGGCATCTGGTCAGGGGGATGGAATCACGATATACAACTGCAACAGCAATTCCACCTCCCCCTGCAGGTCTCACCAGCTGCTCCACAGAAAATCCTGGTGGGTAAAGCTGAGAGATATTAAACCACCACCACCTCAACCTCATCCAACCAGGTCTCTGTAATACATACCAGGTCAGCAAGTGCTTCCAAGATCAGGTCCTGAGTGGCAGCTGTTTTGCCATTCACTGACCTGGCATGTATGGGTTTTAATATTAGCTAAAGCAATAGGTGTTTATCAGACGAGCTCTTAAAGAGGTACTATTCCAGTGTGACTCCTCTAGCTGCCTCCTGTTGCATGCTGGGATTGGCAGTTTTAAGGAGGGGTATTTAGAATTCTCAGGCAGAGAAGTTCAGCTCCTTAAAACTGCCAATCCCAGCATGCAACAGGAGGCTGCTAGAGGAGTCACACTGGAATAGTACCTCTTTAAGAGCATAGTGTGATAAACATCAATATTTTCAACCCGAGAGGGCTGTCACCAAGGCTATCCATACTATTTGGACTGGGAGACAGTTTGGGGACAACAAGCACCCTTTGTCCTCCCCTCTTCCATGATATTTTAATTGTCTCCTCCTTTCATATCTCCCTCTGCCCTGGGGTGTATCCACAGGTGGGCAACCAAAATGGTGACACGTCTGGAAACTATGACCTCTGAGGGGAGACTTAGGGAGCTGGGTATGTTTAGCCTGGAGAAGAGAAGACTAAGAAGTGATATGATAGCCCTGTTTATATTTGAATTGGTGTCATGTTGAGGATGGAGCAAGCTTGTTTTCTGCTGCTCCAGAGAATAGGACCCGGAACAATGGATGCAAGCTACAGGAAAAGAGATTCCACCTCAACATTAGGAGGAACTTCCTGATGGTAAGAGCTGTTTGACAGTGGAACACACTCCATCCAAGTGTGGTGGAGTCTCCTCTTTTGCTTTGATTGTGTATTCCTCCATGGCATGGGGTTGGACTGGATGGCCTTTGTGATCTATGTGATTCTGGGAAGTTGATAATGAGTTTTTTTAACAGTGTAGAAAAAACCTTACACATATATCCTACCAAATTATTAACTCAAATGGGTCTTACAAATAAATAAATGTGCCCATGAGATTTATGCATTTGCATTTATGAGGAATGTACCCCATTCACTACTGAAGTGTAATGCATAGCAGAAAAAGAAACAGCAACTGGGGGGTGAGGGGAGCTGTGCAGGTAATAGGAGCAATTTATGTTGAAAAGCTGAAAGTGAAGTTTGAGAGATTGGTGATATGAGGGGGATGACATGTCTGCCACATCATATTGTACTTGCCTAGAAGTATTTATATACAGTACCGCATTCTTACACAAAGGAACACTTTTCAGGAAAGCAGAATTTTAGTCTGCTGCAGAAAAGAAAAATACTAGAGACTTCTGGCTTTAGGGTGCATTAGAAGTACTGTAATGCAGTTTTACACCACTTTAAGTGTTGTAGCACCATGCTATGAAATCCTGGGATTTGTAGTTTTACAAAGTCATTATTATTATTATTATTATTATTATTAGCTTTATTTATAAAGCGCCGTAAATGTACACGGCGCTGTACAAAACCAAGTAAAATCAAGAATATATAAAAAGCCTTCCTATGGCGTACAATCTAGAATTTAGTGTGCTGGTGCCTCCCAAAACTACAAATCCCAGGTTTCTATAGGATAGAGCCATGGCAATTAAAGTGGTACCAAACTGCCTTATTTCTACAGTGTAGATGCACTCTTAAAGACTAGCATGCTTTATTGGGAATGAGCTTTAGTGGATCACAGAAGCACATAATTTCCTACTGCCTGCATTGGGAGGAGAAGTGTTGCTGATTCTGGCCACCACCACACACATACACACACAAAACAGCTGCCACAATGAGTGACAGATGAACTGTAATTTACAGTCTAATCCTACATGTGTCTACTAAGAAAGAGCTCCCACAGGGTTCAACAAAGCTTACTCCCAGGTAAATGGGCATAGGAATAAAGCCTCAATTTAATTTAGAAGCAGGATGCTCTCTGGTCAGTAGAGTACTGGAGTTAGATTAAGGTAAAATGGGTTTTAATATCAGCTAAAGCAAAGACAAACTGGGTGGTCTTAGGCAAGTCATGATCTCTCAGCCTCTGCTGTACATATTCAAAATAGGAATTGCAGTTAACACAAGGGTGATTTCAAGGGCAAGCAAGATAAAGACTGTAAAGTACTTTGCACTTAAAAAAAATGTCAGATAAACAAATAACTACCATAGTGATTATCCATCAAGATTCTCTTTTATGGAGAGCAGTAAACTTAGCTAGATCTAGAGACAGTTTACTGCATACAGCTGTGTCTAGCAAAAGTTCTTCACACAAGAGGTCAAAACATAGTATGAGTTCAGAATGGACAACACTCTTCTGGTAAAGAAGATAATTTTAAGTGTAAGAGCATGTAATACTAGTAACATAATGAAGTGTGAAGGAACAAGTAATATCACTTGGCAGCAAAATGATTCAAGAGGCTAATGTTTATGTGGAAGTAGTATACAAAATTAAACAAAACAGGTCTCCACAAAATATGTGTTATCTGGAAAATGATGCTGATAAATTGGTTGTCATAAAATTGAATGTTTACAACTTAAAGACTCTATTGCTGTGAAATAACTTAAAATAAACTTCCTGAAATAAACATCTCTGTGCAGTAGACACTAGTACTTGACTAACAGCACTAATTGTTGGGAGGGTTGTTGCTGCTGCAATAAGTACATTGTGTGTGCATGTCTAAATAAAAAGGAAATTATTGTTAATGTTGTTTGTCCAGCTAACGTGATATCTAATATCAAGATGTTACATATAAAATAAAATGATTGCTGGATTCAACATTCCGCAAACAGGTGAATCTCCAGAAAAGACACTAAAGTTCTGATCCCCCCCCCCCTTCCCTATCTATGAAAGATTACAGTGAGGGGCATCTGTTACAGTTCTGTTTCTTATCTAAAATAAATATTTTACTCCTCCCAAAAATTGTTTCATTATTTTTATTCGCAGCCTATTGTACTTTGATTTGCACTGGATTTGGCCATTTTTAAAGATCAGATCACATGATCATATTAATCTTGCAATTGTGCATGCTAGTCTAGCTCATCTCTCATAGTTCACAGGTGAATATGTATTCCTCAGTGCCAGCTAGTGGTTTATGTGTCAGTGGTGTGCCAAATCCACTATGGGCTTTAGTCCAAATGTTAAAGGTGCTAAATTCTAAACCCAGAATGGGTTCTGGTAACTTAAATGGCTTGGATCGTTCCTTGAAAGTTTAGACCTGACAATGGAGCTCAACAGCTGCCACTGCATACGTTGTTGTTGTTGTTGCTGCTGCTGCTGTGTGTCTTCAACTCATTTCTAGTTTTTGGTAAGCCTAGGGCAAACCCTTGGCAAGATTGGTTCCAAAGAGGTTTGCCATTGTCTTCACCTGAGCTGAGAGCATGTGTCTTGCTCAAAGTCACCCAGTGGGTGTCTAAGGCCAAGCAGGAATCAAATCCTGGTCTCCAGAGTCATAGTCCAATGCTCAACCCATTACACCACCCTGGCTCTCTACATTCTCAGTTTTGCTTGAGGTGACACCAAACCTATATCAATGGTGTATAATCTCTGTTGGAGAACAACTGATGTTCTAGTCAAGAGGGGAAGAGAAGACTACACATGTATAGCATGCCATACTTAGCAGTATAGCCAATATTCTTTCACACACATTTTAATAAAAGCAGAAAAGTAAGCAATGACTCTCCACCTTCTATCAGGCACGTGTCCTGCTAAAAGCAGAATTTCTTCACAGGTAAGTTATAGGTAGTGCTTTTCTTCTTTTAAAAAGCAACTGCTTAGCAATAAAGACAAAAT